>NC_089449.1:2520274-2835309 GCF_026210795.1 Rhizophagus irregularis | reverse complement strand
TAGGTCTGCAATAAAAAAAATTGGCTTATCATTTAATTGCTATGTTCAGTAGAATCTTATACCTTTTCCTCCCTGCTGTATATTTGCATTAAAATGAGAGCTCAAACACATATATTGGCCGATTTTTGGAAGGTATAAATTATTCGATTATTGTAATCGTAATTGTGAATTAAATTATAAATATTCTGTGATAATTTATTCTGCACAAATTAATCGAATTATGATATTTAATTTGTCTGCAAAAGTACCAGAAAACTAAACTTTTAAGCATATGTTAACTACATAAATAATTTCATAATTGACAATGTTCGAAGACAAAAACTGATTAGCGGAATTCCAATAAATTTCCGATGAAGAACTTGAAAAGATAATAGAATTAGAAAAGCATCGCTCCCAATTCCTAATCAAAGAAATTTGTTGCACAGTATTTGACGTTGACGTGCCAATTAAATATGTTTACAATTTTTTTTTATTTTAGTAAAAAAGAAACATCTGTAAAATTTACATCTTTCTCTTACAAACATTAATATATTTTACTCTTTATGATGAGATCTCTGTATCCGCACCTTAGATAATACTACAGCAAATTTTGACTCAGCTCGCTAGCAAATCGAAAATAAAACACATGCATAAAATATTTTATTATAACACGTGTGTACTTTTTTTTCTTGAGCTGTCTCGCAAATATATGATTGGCAGTGGCGAGTTTATTTTATTTTCAGTTTCTGAAAACCATTGTTTGCGTGACCGAAGACTATAATGATCCTGTTGGGACATTATCCAAATCAATATAATTAACCGAAGAGTAAATACGCTTAACGCTTTATACTGTATGTTTCATACTTTTTTTGTGTAATTTAGTACATTCTTATGTAGTCTCCTTTGTAAACGACACTATTCCTTTAATTAAATCAAAACGATTGGTCAACAAAAATATATCTACTAGACTAATATCGTACTGTATTTACTCAAAGGGTGGTTACTGCCAATAAAGTTTAAACGGACGAGTGAATTGGGCAATTCATAGTGATGAGATTTTCTGCCAACTGTGTAACACAACCTGATTGTTTCCGTCGTACCATGTTTTCGGAGAAAAGACTATATTATGTCCTTACATGCAGTTGGTTCATTCCTTTTACTTCTTTCTTGACTTAATAGTTTATCGAAATGTATAGCAAAATTTCGTCTCTTATTCCAGGATTTTCACTACTGCCGCCGCAACCACTACGACCTACTTTACAAAAAATCGTTCTTCCACCACTTTTACAAAAATCACATACAACAACGCCATGTAAAATAACATTACTTCCATCCGAATTATTAATACAAATTTTTTCACATTTGTCACCTTACGAATTATTTTTACTTCGTGAGACATGCGTTAGATTCAATAAATTTCTTGATGCTCCAAAATCATCTACTACAAAAGAAATATGGAGAAATGCTAGAAAAGAATTTTTAAAAGATAAATCGAATCCACCTAAAGAAATGTCTGAAAGAGAATATACCAAACTATTATATTATAGAGGATTTTGCCAATTTTGTGGGCATAATAATATATTTAGGGTTGAAATTTATTGGCAATTTAAGGCTCGTTGTTGTCATGAATGTTTAATGAAAAATACAATAAGGTATTTATGATGTTATTGTGCATATATCGATATTTGAAATTTATTAATTAATTTTTTTTCTTGATTATTAATAAAAATTGTAGTCTTAACGAATTATTAAAAAATTGTGGAGATACTATACCAGAGGGTTTAATCGTAACGATTCCATACATCTATTACAATGATTCTTATTATTTTTGGAAAAATACTTTAAATTACATTTACATCCAATATCTCATCTATTTAAAAACTAATTCAATACTCTCACCACAATTTTATTCATTCTTATATTCACTTAAATTGAATTTTAAATCGATAATGGTTTATGTTAAAGGAAAAATGAGAAAGGAAGATTATGAACCATTGCATGAAATAAGAATAAGAGATGAGATAAGACGATTAAAAATTAAAAATTTGTTTTATATTATTAATTAACTAAAGTTGATTAATCTCTCTACCTTCATATGATATGAAAAAATATTACCATGTTACGTTGGGGTATCAAAAGTTCAAAACTTATGTAAAGTATCATATTATTAGAGATGATCATTATAATCCCTGTTAAAATTCACACGTCCATAACTTTAGATTCTTCTTATTGTTTTCATTCCAAATTCTGTGAGAACGCTCCAATTAGTTTTTTTTTCATATGATACCTCCCTTTTCAGAAAAAAATAAATAAATTCAAGCCTTTTTAGCTTTCTTAGATACTTCTCAATAAGAAAAAAAGAATGTTTTTCTTTAGTATTTCCAAAAAAGCGAGGTATCACGTTGTTCTTTTGGTTCTCGTGTATTTGTCTAATTGCACAAAGAATGGTTTATCGAATTTTTAAAATTTCGGAAATTTTAATGTCAAGTGTGCGCAGGTAAATTACTTTCCGAGATGTAATTTATGATATCCAGAAAATAAAGTTAAAAAATTCGAATGAATCTAAAATACCCGGTATTCAATTCATAACCGGCATAAATTAAACCATTCAAATCTCTAATAATATGATATTTTACACGTTTTGATTTAATTAGGTGATGGTACACCCCAATGTTTACGTAAAAATATTTCTTGTAATTGAAATACAATCTTTTGTTGTAATGAGCTTTGGCAAAGTTGCCAGTTTATAATAACAGATAATTTGTTATATTGTCTTCATTTATCAAAGAAAGTTACGTCATACCATACATATACTTTCAAAATTAAGCACTAATCAACATAAGAATCCTGGGCAGAATTATGAAAATTTTTGGCCTAATTATGTTTGTCCTGGAGTGCCTAATTTCAGAATTATACGATAAATTCCGTTATGTAATTATAACCTCATTTATAACATAAAATGACACAAATCACTCTGTGATTTTAAGTATTTAGTTTACCTCAAAAATTTTTAAGAGAACGTTAGTCTAATTATAGTTTCCGATCAACATAATTATCTGAAAATGAAAAGACGAAATTTTCTAATCGCGTGTCTCACAAAAATCACATGAATGAATCCCAACGAACGGTCCAGAATTAACCAATTTCGACGCAACTTTGAATGCGTTGGCAAGGGTTAGTTCGAATAAAAAATGATGTGCTTGGAACTTATTGTATTAATGTTGGAACTCTTTGAATTTTACTTACAGTTCGCGAAAAAAGTAATCGGAATTACAAAAGGAGCAAAAATAAAAAACCAATGATTAAAATTTCTTCAAATTTTGCAATTTAGTTGTTAAATGTGTAAACATTGTGTATATTAAGTCTCAGTCTTTTGTCTTACTTAGTTGTCTCCCAACCAATTTTTTAATTTGAAAAAAAAATCGTTTAAAAATTTAAGAAATGAAAATTTCATAAAGATTTTAATATTGTGCTCAGAAATTAACAATATGCCTGTATATCCATAATAAAAATTATAAACATAAAAGCATATCCATAATTAATTTATTAAAAAAATTTGTTGCTATTTTAATCAGTTAGTTTTCAGTCAATTAAAATTAAAATTGGCTCAAAAATCTTAAAATTTAGATAAATTTAACCACATTAAAATATTTGGATTAATAATTTTTATTTGTATATTTTGAAAATTATTAATCTAAACATTAAATATATTTATAATAACTTTTATATTTATTTTATTTTATGTTTAATTTTGAATTTTAGTTCTTTTAATGAAAATTAAGGGTAAAGGTCAGATTACGATCATCATGATGAATCAATTTTCTCAACAACTAATGAATAATAAAGTGTCAAATTTTTTTTAATGAAATTAACATGGCATAAACTCAAATCACAATTATTCAAGTTTTAATAACTAAAAAATATATAAATTTCATAAAGTATTCAAAATTGCAGTTTATCAAATTAAAAAATCGATTGAGAGATAACCAAGCAAGATAGAAGGTTGAAATTTAGTATACATAAGGTTTATACTGTATATTTGACAACAAATTTGCAAAATTTGAAGAAATTCTAATCACTAGTTTTTTATTCTTTACACTTTTTGTAATTCTGATTAAATTCCGATTATTTTTTTTCGCGAACTTTACGTATTTTGTTTTATTTGATCGAACACGAATATTTTTTTAATCCTAGGTGCGTATATTATTAAAGGATACTGTGATGATGTAACATTAAAAGTTATTGCCGATTTGAGAGAAGAAAAGAATTTGACGCGAATAATTACTGTATTCCTTTTTGTATAATTAAATTTATAATAATTTGTAAAAACATTGTGTGGTATTTTAAGTCACGAGCGTGATATATAATGAGCAAACAAGTAAAATAACTCGATAAAAATGGCTTGGGTATGATACAAAGTGAATTCGTGTAATATTATTATGATGTCCATAAAAAGATTTTTTTCTTCTGTCCTTATGTTTCAGATAATGAAGGATAATAATGTTGTGTAACATTGCAGATTACGGATAAATTACTTACCGATTTCTAAACTATTTTAGTACAAATAAATACGAATAATGAATTGTTAGATTTGGCAATTCCCACTGCCGTTTATCTGTAATCTGAATTGCATATTTCTCGATTTTTTCTTTTTTTGTATAAAACTACTTTTAATTATTCGGGATGCCTAGAACTATTGGTCACCTCTTTGTTAATATTAAATTGGTTAGTTTAAATTTCGGTTATTTTGATAATGGTACCACAAAAAAAGCATTATATGAAAGGTCCGATTTACAACGCATCATTCAATAACAATAAAAATTCATTATCAGTATTTTTTAAGAAAATATATCAAATATACCAAATAGAACACTGATACTGTTGATCTTTCTTGCGACATTTAATATTTATTTCATTTCCAATTTATTGGGCAATCAATATAAATTTTACGGAGCTAATTCCGTATCTTTGTTTATTTTATTAATTATTTACTTCATTTATCTATGTAACGATTAATTTATTGCCATAGTGCACATCAATCAACAAAATTTCTTTTATAAAGGCACTGATTTCTAATTTACAAAAAAATAAAAAAAAAATCAAAACATATAATTAAGAATTTTTTTCATTCTTATCTTCATTCGACAAAAATTAAATTTAACTCTACAAATTATTGATTATATCAATCACTCCACTTTCAAAGTCATCATGAAGTTTATCTTAATGTTTATTATCGTCATTGTAGCTTTCAGCGCTTTTGCTTCAGCTAATGAGCCGCGTATTACTCCCGTTGAAAAAAGTTCATCTTTGGTAGCAAGAGCTGGTACTTGCCCATCTGGAACTTATGCATGTGCAGATAAAGAAGGGGGATGTTGCTCAGATGGTACATCTTGTTTACCTAACTTCCAATGCAGCGGTAGTGGAAAATCTAGTGGGGCGACTTCTACTACTAGTAGTGGGGTAGCTTCATCAACAATCTCACTAATTCTCTCAATTGCAGCTTATTTTTATTTAGTTTAACTAATAATATTTATGCTGTAGTTTTTTTCTTTTGAAATTTTTTAATTATTACTAGTTCTGTAAATTTCAAATATAATATTTTATCCCATTTTGTATATTTAAATGTTATAATCAATTACTTAACAATAAATTTTGATAATCATTATACGTCGACTATATAATATTAGTTACTGTCTCAGTTAAAAACAAATTCATTTTCTTATCATAATGACATTTGCAGTTTCGCTACCACTCATTTTTTTTTTACAAGTTAAACATAAATTTGTATCTCATACATTCTAACAACTTAATATCAGTTTACACTTGTGAGAGAAAAAATTGTTCACACCCGTTAAGCAGTTTATAGTAACATTAAAAAAAGATTATGATTGATTATATAACGAGAACCGATCTGTACAAAAGGGAAAAGTACACTTCCTCTCCTTTCGGATTATCCAGTTGTAATTCTAGCACTAAAGTGTATGCGTATAATAAATAGTTATCCAATGTATTGTTTCTGAAACTTTGTCCAATTTGTACGAGCTTTCCGTAATCCATATATATATATATATATACATAAGGCTGAAAATACAAATAAAAATTTTCTTTAGAGAGATTAGCTTAATGTTGCAGATCTGTTGTTATTTCTAATTTAGGAAATTTGGTTAGGACATTTTAAGTAATATAATAACTCTGCCTAAACTATTTTGTGAAAATTGATGTTTTTTTTTCTCATTTGGAAACAATAATTGTTTCGTATAAAATATTCTATTTTTAAAAGCATTCGATTATCATAGATCTCGGAATTTTTAAATCCGTAATCCGCCGAGATTATACAAACATTATAAGTGCTAAAATAGAGCATATAAACTAAAGAAAAAATAGCTATGCAGTTATTAAATATCAAATAACACCGCGAAAAAGTGATTTATATTAAAGCTAATTAGCTAACTTCAATTATAACGCGTCATTTGTCGCTCATATCGAAAAAAATTTTAGTAAAGATTATGAAAGGCTACTTTTTATACCCACAGATATTCGGATATCCGGATACATAATTCTGGATATCCGGATAATCCGACGGATATCCGGATGGGCGGATACAAACTCAAAAGTTATTCTCTTTAATAAATTTACAGGTCAAAATTTTATGATCGAACGAAATTTTTCTTGATTTGTGGTATCAAAGATAACCTTATTTTTTTTTTTATGTAATTTGAATGATTTGAATGAGTATTTTGTCTTCCCATTATTTCAATTTTCAAATATTGCGTCAACAATAAATAAATTAACACATACACGTAATGAATTACAATATAGTGGTAAAAATTATACTGAGAAAGCTGAAGTATTGAAGGAATCTAATTTGTTTAATGAAGACGAATTAGAAGATGATGATTATACAATTTAGAAAGTGAAATTGTTGAAGCTGAAGTATATGTACTAATTATGGCAAACAATATTGTTTTATCCTTTACAGAAACTTCAAGATCGTAGCGATGGCTTAATGCGCAGTAACTGCGTTATAAATACATAGTGACCACATTATGTAATCGTAAAGAAATTACATAGATGCAGTTACTGCGCATTAAGCCATCGCTACGATCTTGAAGTTTCTGTAAAGTCAGAACAAGTATTTAATGTTGAATCAGATGAAACAGAAGATAGTAAAACCAATGAAAAATTAAATATAAATAACAGTGAAGATGAAAATGAATTTGATATAAATGAAATTATAGATAATACATCTTTTAAATTTTAATTAGTTTAATTTATAAATACTATAGTTATTAATAATTAAATATATATAATAATAATATTATATTAAATTATTAATAAAGAAATTTTATTGGTTCATTTAATTATAAATTAGTAATTATCTAATATAGTTTATTAAACTAATTTTGAATTAATTTTATCAGTTTTTACCAGTTTGTATTAATTTTACCAGAAAATTTCAGAAATAGTTTTACCAAGTTTCAGGCAGCATCTTTAAGTCAGCATGTAAAGGGGTGTATTTCATTGTGCTTTTTTCACAACAGGTACTAAATGAAAGCTTTCATTTATCTAACGATTAATTTTAATTACTAACCTGTACAATTCAAATATCTATAAATACGTTCACTAATTATCGAGAAAATAAATTCTTAATCTTCTTTCTATAAAATTACCAAAGTTTGAACCTACAAAAATTATTGATTATAATCTCTCAAACGTTTTTCAAAGTCACCATGAAGTTTTTCTTAATGTTTGTTCTCGTTATTTTAGCTTTCAGCAATTTTGCTGTAGCAGAAAACTCGGTAAGGCAATTTGTTTGCCCACCCAGAACATATGAATATTTGGATGATGAATGGGGATACTGCCCAATCGACTCGGCTTTTTTGTACCTAACTTCAAGTGCGGCGGTAGCGGCGCTTGAAGCTCTAATAATGAGGATAATATTAGAAACACGTCTCACAAGTACTCTCAATTATTTGTATTTAGTTTAATATTATATTGAGTTAGTTTTTAGAATCTATTGTCTCTTTTTATTGTTTGTTATTAAATTATTATTAAATTATGTATCTATTTTAGCATATTTAATAAGATTATTTCCCATTCAATGTCAATCAATAAAATATAATTGTGAGAAAATATATTTGCATCTTTCTTAGTTATTACCACTAATGTTTGTGAAATTAATCTTTTACCTTTCGAGAACTTTTTCGCCTACATGTATACTCAAAGATTGTTGAAAAGAGAAATGCATAGCTTTCGAACTATTAAGAATTGGATCTCAAAAGATCATGTAGATCTTTGATTTTTTTTATAACAAAAATGCTTGACATGTATGTACTGCTATTTTATGATTAGCTAAAATAGTAATCTGATAATCGAAACTTAAGACAATTTCTAAATATGAATGCAAAATATTGGCAGAAGTTATAGTGTTACATTATGAGTAATCTGTCAAGGATAAATAAAGCACGGACGATAAAAGTACAAGGAGCCAAACACTCAGAGTAACTAAATTTTAATAAATGGTACGCAACGTTCAATGAGATAAGTCCGATAAGATAACAAGTGAGTATCGCAGTTCGGAGTTCGAACGAACATTTTTAATTTGTAAGAATGTAATGATTTTTATTTATCGTTTGCCGTAGTATCAATTCATTTACTTGTGATGAAATGGACATTACATGCAAGGTTTTGCTTAATTTCTAAAGGTTGTTATACAAAGAAATTACACGATGAAGAGGAGAATCATGAACTTAAAGAGGATTATATCATTTTACTTATACGATAAGAGATGAGCATGTTAAGAAGAAATTCTATCGAGTAGTTAGGCAATTTGTTTATACCATGATTTCATTATTACGGACTTACAATACTTATTTTACTACCACGAAATTATTCGATATTGTATCTTGCGGAAATGAGCTGATTTACAATATAATTCATTGATTAACTGGTTAACTATTTTCGATATATGCCGAAATTAAATCCTATGAAAATGTATTAAATATCGCGAAATGACTATCGGACTTTTAAATTTTTGATCTTTTCCTATTAAAGTAAATTGTAAGATTGATAAGAATCTTTAGAACTAACATACCCTATAAAAAAATTTTTTTAGAAAATTGATCATACTGTACGCCGGAGTTTCGGAGTTTTTTTTGGAATAAACTAGAAAAATGATCATTTATCGGAGTTTTTCCCAAAAAATTACAGCATTTGTTTTATAACGTTATATGTATTGTCGTGTAACATGTCAGATGCAGTTAAGTTTTAATTTATGATTTATAAAATTTTTTTTTAGATAATATTTTAAAATTGAAATCTTCAAAGTAATAAAGAATTTTTTACGTTATGGTAACTTAAGTCCTTTACGTGTTTATTTGTTTTTATTATCTTGACCAAAGCTGTCTCTTATTTCATTTTGTATTTCTCAATTATTAAACCTTATTATTGAAAACTGCTACACTATTGAACGGATCACGAATTTAAAAAGTTTGACATTTATGATAATCAAATGTCACGAAATAAATGAATCAATAAATCGATAAATGAATAACCTAGTAGGAAAAAAAAAATCATCAGTATTACAAAAAAGTGTCACATAATCAAAAAGGAAAGAAGCAGGGATAAAATGCATGGATTAAACACAAATTTGTCCATGATCCATTACAAATTCTAAAATAGTTGCAAACTTGCATGATGATACTAACTGAAGGAAATATAAGCAGAATATCACAAATAAACTGGCTTATATATGTAAAAGCTAACAAGTTGACTTCTATTATAACACATCATTTTCGTCATTCATATATGAACGAGAAAAGGTTAGAAAAGACAAGCAACAATCGATAAGATAAAAGATAACTTTTGTATCTCCTATTTTGATCTGCAATCAAGATATAGTCATCAATTCAATATTTTATGTAATTTAAAGTAAAATTGTCTTTTAAATAATACAATAATATTCAAGATGGAATTTCGGAATTTTATAGTATTTTTTTTTTCATTGAAAGATTTTAAAAAGCTTTCAATATCAATACATTCACTAATTACGCTCACAAGAATAAACGTTCTAAAAATGTGAATTCTTAATAATCCGAGGTTACACCATTAATCACGTAATTTTTAAATAACAGTAAACTGGTCAACTACTATGAACCTATCTTTTAAATTATAGAATATAAATAATATTTTCAAGGTCATATTACAATAATATAGGTATATTAAATATAAACCAACTTCATCATGATAATCTTAATCTGATACTTTACATTATATTAAATATTATTGCTTTGTTCTTTTTTCCATTATTTATTCGTATGACAAAACGATCATGGGAAAATTACATATTACACCATGGTAATTGTATCTATTTTTATGTTCATACAAAAAAATCCACCTTTCTATAAATTAATATTTAATCATGATATCATCATTTAGAATTTAATTGTGGGGCCAATTGCTTTTATAAATAGAGAAGGTAAGGTTCGAATTTTACCCAAAATATATATATTGCTTTGTAGGCTTCGTTAAAATGGAAGCTGTGAAATCATATGTGATCCATATGATTTCTATACTCAATACAAGTTTGCATTACATAGACTAGTACTAAATATGATGATATTTAAAAAGACTAATTACCTATTATTAGATTAATTATATTTATTATTGCAATTCGGGCGAACGGTGTGATAATTGTCGTTTTTTGTACTTCAGTTCTTTGTACATGTAATGTTTATCTTCGCCGTATCTCCGAAATTATGAAAGATACTTTGAAAATTTTCTTTTTTTGAGAATTTGTTTATGTTGTGGTTTTAACATGTAATTAACTCGTAAACTAAATTATTACACAAGTTTTTACGCCTGATTTATAATATTCTTTATATCTACATTTTTATCTAACTTCTGCGCATTGCCGATCATATCATGAAACTCATGAAACTCCGAAACGCCTTTTTATCAAAAATAGCATGATTGAACGATTATATAATTTAGAAACTAAGCAGCGGTCAAAAGTTTAATTATTAAATTAGTTTAATTAAAAACAAAAAAAAATTTCCTTTATGTACCAGTATTGGTTTAATTGGTTTAATTGTAAATTTGATAAGTCGGGAATAAAAAAAAAATGGCTTACTAAGATTATAAAGTTTATTTTTTAAATTTTTTCTCTATAAAGTAAAAACTGGTGAACATCTTAAAATTTTTATGGTAATGTAAATCGAAATTTTAAAAAATTAATAAATGCAGTCTATGCATGAATTATAATGTTAAAATTGTTCGAGAAATGATATATAATTTACGATTTTTACATGAATTTTTTTTATAAATTTCACTCGCCCTTAAAAATATTTTGTGATGTATCTGTTGAATTTTTAATAAAAAACGGAATTTTAATCAGTTATTCTTAGTTCCGGCCAGAATTGAAATTCAAATCCGGCCGGAATTAATACCGTTAGGCACTCAAAGCCAATTCGATATCCATTATATTAATTTATTTTATATATATATACGAGAACTTCTTATGCAGAAAAAGATACTTGTGAGAGAAGAAATCCTTAAGCATGCGAAAGTTATTTTATTGTTTGTTTACTGGAATTAGGAAATCTGCCATTTTATTATTTGGATTAAAAAAGACAAACAAATAAGCGATCTCTATTATCTGCCGATCAATTTAACAGTGAGTCGGTTAAAACTTTGCCCAAGCCGAGAGTAGAAGTAAAAAATATATATATATATATATTTTTATAACTAAACAAATAAAGTTAATATAATTATTAACAAAGAAATATGTATTCAGTTTATCCACATAGTATATACAATATTATATTACTATAAAGATATCATAAAAATAAAAGTAATGATATTTATAAAAATTTTTCCTTAGTTCCATAATAATGAATCATAAGCCTAAATTTATATTACAAACAAACATCGCGTGATTCAAATAACAAGCAAGGGAAGTGGCTTGGTTTGAACTAAAAGAAAAAAGAAAAAAAAAGAGAAGATTTAAATAATATAGAGTGTTGCTAATTATAGTTATGCTAATGGATAAGTAATTAATATGTAGAAATATATATAATTAATGAATGAAATAAATAAATGTACATTAATAGTGATATAAAAAATATAATTTAAGGGAACGATGAAGAAGAACCTAGGCATCCGGCAGGTAGAATTAGAGAATCAAGGCTATTATTATTATTACAAAAGTTCCCCGCACCGTTAAAAAAATCATCATCGAGAGGATTATCAGTAATTTGAGGTGTAGCTAATCGAGCGATTTGATCAATGGTACTAAGATTGTTTGTAAATCGGATATTATTTGCATTATTTGCAAGATTTATAAATCGGTTTCTTTGAGTAGATGTTAGCCGCCTTCTCCAAACATAAGTTGTTGCCAAATTAATTATATGTTTACTAAATAATCTATTATATAATCGTAGTCGATGAGTTTGAAGTAATTGTAATCGATGAGTCGTATAATTTTGCAATCGGTAAGTTCTATATAATTGTAGCCTATGAGCTTCGCGTTTTATATTCTGTTTGATTAATCCTTTGCCAGTCAGTCTTTTATCTCTTATAGTAGTCGCAAGTGTCTGTGCATTATTATTATAAGGTAGTTGGTATATATTTCTATAATCAATGAGGTTTAAAAATATATTTAATTTCGATTGAACAGACATACTTGTATGCTTAAACTAGAAATTTTTTCAAAAAAAAAACAAGTGAACCAAATTTTGTGAATATGAATTATGAGGATATCTTTATATATCTTTTTATTAACCTGTGGAAAAATCGGTAAACTGTGGATCTAATACACGTGGATATCACTAAGAATTAATAAGTAAATTTTATATTAATTTTTATTTATAAATAGAATTTAAAGATTTAAAAATGGAATAGTTTTTTTTTAATTTTACCAAATTTTACCGAAAAGTTCATTTTTACATTACTGTTTTTAATTATTTGTAATAATATTTAATGTTTACTAATCGCCATTGCACCGATGAAAGGTAAATAGCAATGTAACAAAGAATAAGATTCTAACACGTTTTGATTTATTCGGGTGTGATTTCGGCAATTCGGAGGAACTCCTTAAATTATTCTAAAAATTTATATTTCACTATCAAGAAAGTTTACACCGTGAAACGTTGTTATTGTTTCTTTTTTTGAAACTCATTATGTAGAATTAGTGTGCGTAACCAGTGGGTTCTTAATATAATTTTAACTGTAAAAAAATTTGTTTGTTGCAGTACTACTGCGCTTTAAACTTGTTTAGCCACGCGACACTGAATGTAAATAATACGATCTGCATATCGAAAATTCTAAATTTTCTAAAATTAACACTTATATGTATATATATATATAGCTTTATCTATATTACATCATTTATATAGTTTTTAGGGGTAGTGACGTAGTTAATATAACCGTTTTCAATAAAAAAATCAATTTTAAATTAATTTATATAATATAATTTTTAAAAGCGATTGGGTTAAAGGCAAAGATGATGAGAATCAACTTTGAGATGCGTAAGAAAAATGCACATGATACTTAAAACTTCGGTGGAAGAACTCCACCAGCTTCTTAATGGAAATCTGACTGTAAGCGAACAATCAGTAATTGAACATTACCTTGGCTATTTTATTTTTAGAAAAAATTTCTTTTATTATTTTATTTATAGAAGATATTTCTTATGTTTTAAGAAATATTTTACTTTTAGAAAAATATCTACTATATATAATTGGAGTTACCATAGATAGATATCATTTATAAAAAAGAACGGAATTTTGGAAGTGCTATTGTAGCACAAGGATCTATATGCAAGCAGGGTAGCACATCTTTTATCCTAGTTTTAATTCCTCATATCTTATCTTTTCACGAACACAATATTATAAATTTTTAAATATACACTCTATAGGCCGAGATAATGGCGGAGTAATAACATTAATTGCCTTCATTTTTAATAATCCCATTAAACAAGCGGGGAAATCAAAGATTTTATATTGTATAACTTTTTTTATTCTCTGATATCACAATTGGTCTATTGGGCATAAGTGATGCCGACTTAGCTGATTGGTTATAATTTTTTTCTTTTTTTTAACAACATTTTTGAAATAGTTTTTTTTTAACTTGTTAAATCATTAGATCTGAGTAATGTATTTTTATAAATGTAATGAATCTAATGTAACATGTAACTGTAAAAATTCAATGGCAAAATCTGAATATAAAATCTAAATCTACTCATTTGATATATAGATTGTCATAAGTTATCGGCGATAAATATATTGTTATATGAATAAAAGTGACACGCAACACATAATTTTTTTGTCAAGAGTATATAACGTAAATAATATAAATGTGTCCCCAATACCTTAGTTTCGGCTTGCTCTTAGCCAAGTAGATTTCTCTTAGCGGATAATTTTAACTTTTTTTTCGAATTGGGATACCGGGAAATAAAAAAGATTGGATCAGTTTTTTTATATTAACGAACATTACTAACGTTTGTTTTCTTCTTTTTTTAGGCGTCTCTCTGGAGTCTGCCTTCTCTCTGTCTTCTTTTCTCTTCTCTTTTCTTTAGGTATTCTTTTGTTTTTCAATTAAATAATCTTAAACATTGTTGAATAATTTTTTGATAAATAACTCATCAGATGAAACTTCTCTTTTCTTAAGGTCTCTTCGATTCCCTCATTTTACATCTTCTTTTAGGTATGTAGGTTGGGAGTGTGGGGTGGGTGGTGACCTCGCTCTTCTCCCATTTTCCCTCTTTCCCTTTCCTTTGTTCCCTCGCTCTTTTCCCTTTCCCTTATTCTCTCGCTCTTTTCCCTTTCCCTTCTCTCTCTCTTTCTCACTTTTAGATGGTGTTGAATGAAGCGCTGAATTCGCATTACGCGTCACAGACCGTAATTTTTTATATAACGCAGTTTTCCATATTGGTAAACCAAATGGATGGGTAATGTTGATAGCCTAATCGTAAATATGAATTAAAAGGTCTAATTTTAACTTTAATTAAACATAAGTCGTTTAAACTTTATTATAGCTTTTAACAATTGTAGCAACTAGCTGAAACTAAAATAATAAATGTTCAACAATTTTTAACATTTGGTTTAAATTAAGTCGGCATCACTAATTGAACACTCAAAAATCTTATACTTTAATTACTAAATATATTATACTTTATTTGAAATACTTCAAATCCTCCACTATAAACCTGTATCAGGATGGATAGTTTCGTTGTTGTACGCCCGATTGAAAAATTAGAGTATTTTCCTACATGTGAACCGTAATTATAATTAAATTTCTCATAACTATACCTAATTTTGCAGTAAAAATGTTTTTCCATCTGTAGAATTAAGCAGAAATCCAACTTGTTAATGTTGATTTTTGCGACCTAGATAGTAGCTCCTTATTGCCACGATTTCTATGAAAAGTACTATTAGGATCAAATCCTTCCTACTTGAGAGATATAATAGTTTAAAATCACGAGGGGTATTTTTTATCATGGCGTGCGTGAAAGAGTCTTTCCTGTCAAGCTATAAAGTAAAGAGGAAGATGATTTAATTTAATTAAGAGTGGATATTCTCAATATTTTGCTCCTAAATTTCAATTTTATCCAATCACCCCTTTCTTAACAATAATTCAAATAAATGAACTCACAAATTAGTAAATTTATCAACATTAAATAAATTATTTTGTACTTTACAAATAGTTTCAAGACAAAAATTCCATAAATCCATAAATAGCTCGTGTTCAGTTATTAAGCAGTTTCAAGAGTACCAGTTATTTTGGCGTAAATATCTAAACATTCTTGAATATAGGAATCAATGAATAAATATTAAGTTTATCTGCTGTTATCAACAATTTCGATACACCAGAGCCTTGTAAATAAATTCTTCAATTCAATGTTTCCTTAATAAATGAATTTAAATTTATTTTATTATTGGTTTTTTTTTATTAAAACGAAATTTTATTATTTTATGAATATTGTATACAAATACCTAAGAATAATATTAAATAATTATGGTAAAACATTTGTTTTCTGAAATAAATTCAGCTCATTCATTAGAAAATGCGGAGCGAAAATGTTGAGACCTAATGCACAAATCTTTGAATGAGCAGAATTTCTTTAGCATCCGGTCCTTCCGTCCTTCTCAGGCTTAAATAATCATCATATCCTATTTTTGTTTTCAAAAGTTTTTCATAACCATTAGTAAATTTTGAAGACATATTTTATAGTAAAGAGGAGAAGGAGAGGGTGAGAACCAAAAGAGAGAGAGAGAAATGTAATGAAAATAAGGTTCGAGTCGGGGCAGTCTTAATATATATGGTTTTGTGATGATCGGAAAATGATATTTCTAAAGTAGGAAACAATAAATTATTGAATTTCGTTTTATCGCTATCCAAATTTGGCAATGTAAGAAAAATACTATTCAACTAGGGTTAATAAATTCTTCATGAGCTAAATTTCTGGATTTTTTTTTTATCTTTCATAAAATTTTGAGCTCTAAATATTTTCACACTTTTTTTGTACGAAATTTTGGTTTTTTCATAATAAAATTTAACATTTGGTTAAAATAGGTTAAGTTAAAATGTTATTTAATTTTCTTATATAATTATGATAATAAATTTCTAATCATTTATTTTGGTAATAAATGAAAAATCTCGTATTTCTAGAAATTTCAATGTTGTACGGTTGATCTAACTTACAAGTATCAACCAGTTGAGAAGGAAACAATATATATATCAAATTGTAAATATACGGTGCACACAGTCTAAGGTCAGGTAATTTTAAAGGAACTGAAAATGAATATAAAAAAAAATTTTTTACTGCTATAAAAAAATATAAGCCTGCTATTTGATAGAATATTACTTTGTGATTATAATAGCAGAGTTTTTCCAATTGGATAATTCAATCATAATATCTATTAGATCGTCTAATTATATATGTATCCTAAATTAAAATTGAAGAATTTGGCCATTACAAATTAAGCCGGAATTAAGTTTCAATGATAATTCCAGCCAGACTTCCAATATAAGAAAGACTTCCAATATAAGAATAGTGTACATCAATAAAAAGATGATTGCTGTGCTGGTAGAACTCTCTTCAACCCGATTTTGCTGCACAAAAACCCTTAATTCAAAGAAATTATTAAAAATCGAGGACATAAGGTTATTTTTTATCCAAAGTTCCATCATGAATTAAATTTATTGAGCAATTTTAGGGTGCGGCAAAAAAATATACTTGAATAATTGTGATTTTACTTTTAAAGGATTGGAAAAAACATTTTTTTGATATTTTAAATTCAATATATTAATACATATTTGAAAATATATTATACAGAGTTGGAGATTTGAAACTGATCTTGTTCTATGATACTTCTGTTCACCATAGTGAGCCCTGATAGTATGTTGACGCTCAGTAGATTTATTTGTTCTAGTCAAAAAATTTCGTAGAGATAAAAAGACTTCAATTAATTCTTAAAAGAAAATATCTAATAATTGTGTGTAATAATGGAATATACTTAATAATTATTTAATTGAAAGGATCATTAAGTAGGTGGCTGTAACTCCTAACCCGTCTTTCCGTGTAGTCAAGAGCAATTTTCTATATAATAATGGACATATATTCAAGGATGATAATTTTTAAATATAATTAAAGGATGAAATGCTTAAAAAAATCTTGGTAATGGAATTTTATCATAGCTAAATTAGCTAATGCTTACTGATAAAGAATATAGTGAAAAATAAAATTTCAAAATAATAAATATAAAAAAAGGGATAATAAAGAAAATTTTCAAAAAACAAGGTTTAATATATGAATTAAAAAAAAAATGATATCAGATATAAAAAAATATGATTAAATATTAATTTATCCATTAAAATAGAGATTGATCGACCATTTACCCATTCTTGCCGTGAATGTATATAATATACTATAAGAAAAAGATTCGTAGTGTTCCGAATAATAATGAAGTCATCCTTTTTTTGTAATACTCAAAGAAAAAAAGAGATTTTTAAATGAATTATAAATGATTATGCGAGGTAGAAAAATATTCCGTTGTCTTAAATCGCAAAATATATTAACGGACAAGGAATATGATCTTAGGTTGATTCATATATTAATACGATATACCGGTAACCGTATATTTTATAGTTATCAGTGTTTACCTAGTTACATGAACATGTAAATTTACACTATAACACAGTAATTAATTTCAGACTATTTCAGACTTCAAAAAACAACCAATAATACTTAGGAACGTGACAACGTACTATGTTTTATAAAAAATTTTTTGAAAATTGATCACATATCGGAGTTTTTTTGGAATGAGAACTAAAAAAATGATCATTTATCGGAATTTTTCCCAGAAAATTTATAATAGGGATGTATTTTAAATAACACGGTTTAAAGTTATTATTAAACAAGTATATTATTTATTGTATGTGACTAATTGCTTATAAATCTAAAATCACTTCGTTGTTATCATTAAAACTATAAAGTGTTCTTTAGGAAAAGATTTGCTCTCATTTTCATCATATTCAAATATCATTTCATATAAGTTCACTAACAACTACCATCTTCATATTTAGTTACATGTTTCCATATATTGACATTGTAATTCATTTACTGCCGAAATTTAATAAGAAATAACTTTTAATTGAAAGATACAACTCCTCGACAACTAAGCAAAGTAAATATTGAATTCGAATAAGATAAATACAAGTTATGATATAATTATATTACTAATCATTTATCAAGATTTCGCTGAATCAAGAATAATCGTTCGGACTTTCGGAATCATTTGACGATTTTCGAATCGATCCTTAAAAGGATTCAGCTTGCTAAATAAAGTTAAAGGTGATCAGCCTACTAACTAATTAACGTTACTCATTGAATATATAGATCACAAACAATGTATTGAATGTATAATGTATGTAATTATAACACTTAATAACAATTATAACTTCTTTAAAAGGTAAAAGCGAGCAAAAACACACAAGTCGTCAATCTAAACAATGAAATAAAATCCATAAAAAATTTCTTGGATAAAATTCCGATAGATGATCATTTTTCTAGTTTTCATTCAAAAAACTCCGATATGTGATCAATTTTCTAAAAAAAATTTTATAGGGAATATGAGGTTGCTAATAATATTCTAAAGATCTTACTTCATTATAACTATGATAATAAAACACTCTAAACTATTTGTTATCTTGCGTTACCGTTAAAGACTCTAGATTTTGACTTATTATTATTTGTATGAATCTTTAATCAATCTTATTTTTAGTCTCATCATATAAATAAGGAGTAAAAAAAACCAAAACTCTCTCTTGAAAAAAGAAGAAAACAAATAAAAAAATTATATAACGTTTAAAATAAAAGATGCCATACATCGAGGTTAAAACCAATGTTCAGGTAAACAAGTTTATGAAAATATGATCCTTCATCCTTATAAATTCATATACTCTCTTCCTATTTCTTTTTTTTTTACTCCCTTTCTCGTTACTCTATTTTTCTATTTCGCTTACCTTTTCCTCACTTATTTCAATATCAACAGGTGCAAGACCACAAACAATTCATTAGAGAATTAAGTTCCTACTCGGCCAACGTTTTCAACAAACCATATGTATGTGTTTCTCTTCAAGACAACCTCTCGATCATCTTTAATGATTCCGATGACCCGGCTTACATTATTGGAGTTACATCTATCGGCATAGATGCTGCGACCAAAAAAAAATTGAGTAAGGAATTAAGTGAATTTTTGGAAAAAGAATTGAAAGCCAGTAGTGATCGTGGGTATATTTTCTTTTATGGTCCTGATGGAGCTAATGTAGGATGGAAGGGCAGTGTTTGTGGATAGTTGAGAGATGTTATTAAAAAAAATTTAGTTCTTTAAAAAATTTAGTTCTCTTGAAAAAATTTGTTTCTTTTTATTTTTCTTTTTTTTTAAAAAAAAATTCGTTTATTTTCTCTTCATATAAATGTCTGCTTCAAATAATTTTGGAGGATTCACGTGAGAATTACTAATAGTAAAACTAAATGAAATCTTTTTTATGTTACGTTTTTATCAATCATATTTAAAGATATGAAATTATATCCTAGTATATTATCATTTTTTTTGCAAATAAGTTTTATCATATCTATTTTTATACTATTATTGAGTTAATCTAAAAATGAATTGAAAATGATACGTGAAACTTATTATTGGACGACGACATCGACATTTCAGTAACCTTATCAATAACATTATCAAAAGCAATCATCTATACCACACAAATTTGCCCAGCCTTCCGTGTTAAAATAATTCATGTCATATAATATATGTAATTTGTGTTATAAAACATTGCACGAAGGACTATATGTCCGGATGCTAACTATCGGATTTTATTTATTATTTCTAAATAAAATTCTTTATTGAAAATTAACTCAGATATTGAATTGTAACAGTACAAGCATAATAAAATGTATATTTCATACGAATATATTAACTCAAAATGTGAGAGTATATATATTCTGAAAATTTATTTTAAAAAATCAAATCCTTTATTATTAATAATAACCGTACTTTTGATAAAATTTATTATTTTGAAATATGACTAATAACTTAGTATTGAAATTCCGAAATTATTATAATACATTGTATAAATAAGATCCGATATCAAGAATTTTAGTAATAATGATTAATAATAAAATCAGCAAAATCAGTGGCTTGTGTTATGAACTTATTATCGGTTGTTAAAAGTTATAAAAGTTAAATAAATTGCGGGTAATTGGAAAATTCCACATAAGATGACTCATGATTAAATTGAAACTACGCGTAAAATATTAAAAGTAAATAGGTTGTGGCTTTTAATTATATATCTGATATTACTTAATCATAACTACGAAAAGCTTGTGCGACAAAAAAAAAATATTTATACAGTCCTTTTTCTTTTTTTATTACACATTAATAAAATTTTCTCATACCTATATATTTTTCTCACATAAAAAGGAGAAAACGAAAGAGAAGAAAACGCAAAAATATATCACCCACACACAAACCCACACAAACCCATACTCTATTTAAAGGAAGAGAAGACCTAATAAAGAGAAGAGAGAAGATAGAGCTAATGAAAAACGACGAGAAAAAAGAAGATAAAACATCGCCCGCACACAAACCAACACTCCCAACCCATCCCTTCTCGTCCCTTTTCCCTCTCGTTCTTCCCTTTCCTCTCGTTCTCCCTTCCCCTCTCGTTCTCCCTTTCCCTCATAAAAGAAATAAATTATTTTTTTCATGCAAATAAATTTTTCATTTTCTCTCATTCCTATATTTTTTCTCACGCAAATAATTATTTTTTCAATATTTTTATCATGCAAATATTAAATATTTGGGTACACCATCTAAACTTTTGGAGTGGCTTCCTTGTCTTCCCCACGTTTTTCTTCTTCAAGAGTTGAAATTTTTGGCTCATTATTATAATCATACTTCGATATTTAAGGAATTTTTAGAAGTATGAAAAGAATAAAAAGGTGAGAAACGTTAGACTTGACATCCCAACTTTGTTATTGGTAAAGTCAGCTAATTCTAGAGAAGGAATTAGCTATGTTTTCTTTACCATTAAATAAAAATTTGCGCATTATTAATAATTTCTTCTTTCTCATATAGGTAAATGCATAGATTTATGATCACTGACTCCAATTTCATATCCTAGATGAGTGTAAAGTGGTTCAGGAGACTTTAAAAGAGGTGCGTTTTTATTTTGCAGAGTGAGTGTTTGCTTGGGTTGGTGAACGGTGGTGGTGGGTAACTGAGAATTACCTGCTTTTTGTTTTAATTTTTTTTATTTTATTTTATTTTTTATTTTTATTTTTATTTTAATTAACTATTCACTTGATAACCAACTCAAGCAACATCTTAACTTTGTTATTGGTAAAGTCAGCTAATTCTAGAGAAGGAATTAGCTATGTCTTCTTTACCATTAAATAAAAATTTGCACATTATTAATAATTTCTTCTTTCTCATAATAGGTAAATGCATAGATTTACGATCACTGACTCCAATTTCATGTTCTAGATGAGTGTAAAGTGGTTCAGGAGACTTTAAAAGAGGTGCGTTTTTATTTTGCAGAGTGAGTGTTTGCTTGGGTTGGTGAACGGTGGTGGTGGGTAACTAAGAATTACCTGCTTTTTGTTTTAATTTTTTTTATTTTATTTTATGTTTTATTTTTATTTTTATTTTAATTAACTATTCACTTGATAACCAACTCAAGCAACATCTTAACTTTGTTATTGGTAAAGTCTGCTAATTCTAGAGAAGGAATTAGCTATGTCTTCTTTACCATTAAATAAAAATTTGCACATTATTAATAATTTCTTCTTTCTCATGATAGGTAAATGCAGCGATTTACAATCACTGACTCCACGCTTTCGTTCCTGTACCATTAGGAAGTCTTCTCTTAGGCCTCTTTTCTTTCTTTGGTATCGGGACATTTCGCCGAAAGCCATTTCGCCGAAAAATAATCTCTGGCCTGAGTTATTTATAATTCTGCATAATGCTTTTCTTTACGTCTTCTTTAGGTATGTGGGTTGGGGGTGGGTTTGCGTGGGTAATTATCATATGCCTTGCCTGTAGTTCTCATGATTTCACCGAAACGCCCATCACACTATTCAGTATTGTGCTTTTCCGATTCCGTTAAAGTTTTACACCTTTTTTTCTGTCATTGCTCGTTTCCTGGAAGAAAACATGTTCCTTTTGCTCAAAGTCTTGAATCAATTGTGGAACATGAGAAAGGAAAACGAAAAGCAAAAGCAGAGTTTCTTCTTCAGAGATTTAATCTTTGAATATCGCAGCATCATTCTTTTATACAGTGTTCGTTAATTTCTGTGAAAATAACGTATGTAAAGGCACATCAATTGGATTTACAAAGTCAAAATAGATATTTTGTAAATTTCGTTATATTCATTCGATATTTACCGCTTACCATTTTTCACACCCAACCCGTTAAAAATTATTTGGGTTATTGTTGTTACTAGCAAATAAATTATGAAATAAAATTTGTTTTTCCAATTATAAAAAAAAATAATTTAATATTTCCAGAAAATATTCTAACTTATGATGCCGGAGTGATGCAGATCATATGTATTCCCAAAGCACAATAACAATATTAACAATATCGTGTGTTGTTTTGTAGGAAATTAATCCTGCGGTAGGTAAGAATTATGGTTTCAAATATTTGATGTTAAAAGCGATTAAGACGAAAAAAAACTCGGAAAATATCTGGCATTCACACTCACGTGATATTATTATGCGAGAACTTTGGTTTAGCTACGATATAAATTTTAAATAATGTTGGTGCTAAATTTGTACAAAAATTTAACTCTGACATAAAAATAGAGTTCGAAATTTTATGAAAATAGTGTTAGTCTAAAAATAATTGATTTTTTTTTGTGATACAAGTCACTGTATTCCTAAGTTAGCTAGTAACAATAAACTGTGATAGACAATTATAACAATGACATTTCGCTTTTGGAAAAGGGAGTAAATAATTTTTCGTTTGCTTGTTTTGATATCCCGTAATTTTAAAATTTCCAGATTTCAGTATAAATAGGGCACTGGTTTGTTCAGAACTATTCATAATCTTAATTCATAATTTAATTATATTATATATTTAATTATATTATATATTTTTATTTCTTAATCAAATAATATTTAAAAAAAAACGGTTATTAAAATAATATTTAGTAATCAGTTTTTTCTTCCCAAATGGGCAAGTTTTTTTTAATTCTTAGCGGGTTGGGTGTGAAATAGGAAAATGGAGTGCTAAAAATGTAAATAATCATGCGGTAGCAACAAAAGAAATTAATTTTGTTAGATTTGTTTTAGGAGGATTAATTATTCCTATAAGACGAATATCGATAAATGAATCCTTTAAACCCTTTTTCATATTCTCACTACAGATGGAAATGAAAGTTAATTAGAACCGCAATGTTCTAAAAATTCGCCAGAATGATCTTGTAATTATTAATTATTTGACGTTCCATCTTCTCATTCCCAATCAGATAATTTCTTAATTAAAGATTTGTCGTGGAATTACAAGTAAGCATATATATTAGGCCACCCCAACAACAGTAGTTCGCTAAATCACGTGATATTATTTATATTTATTATGCGTGGACTTCGATTTGTACGTACGATAATATGTTCATAATTTTAACTGTTTCTTATTATAATAAAAGTGTTGAATTCTATTGCAAAAAAAAAAAATCCCGAATTTGTGCAAAAATTTTAACTAAATAAAAAAATTTTTTTTTTGTCACTATATTCCAAGTTACTAAGTTAGCTATAACCATAATGCGGTAGATTTTTATCAAGGGAGTAAAGGGAGTAAAATAAATCTTTCATCTGTTGTGGCATCCCATAACAAATAATATTAAATATAAATACTAGGTCATTAGTTTGTTCAAAGACAATTTAATTCATACGGTATATTTCTATTTCTTTTTTTTATATGTATAAATATATATTAAAAAAGGTTACTAAATAATTTAATAGTCAGTTTTTTCTTCCCAAGAGGATCCTTCCAATGGGCAAGTTTTTTTAATTCTTAGCAGATTTGAATGTGAAAAATGAGGAATGAAGGTTATAACCGAAATTGGCTTTAGAAAAATTTTATATCATGTCTTTATATATATATTTTAATAAATTATCGAAATTTTTTAAGAGCGCAATTTATAAAATGATAACAAAAAAAATTTTAAAAATATTTAGAGCTCAAATTATTTATGAAAAGCAAAAAAAAAAAAATTACTTTTTATTATTTATCACGTTGAATGCTTTATTCTACATGAATTGTTCACTTAAAAATTGATTGGCTTAGATTTGTGATACAATCAGTCAATCGATCGTTCAAGTCACTGTATTCCCAAGTTAGCTAGTAACAATAACTATAAGAATAACAATGACATGTTCGCTTTTGGCAAAGGGAGTAAAATAATCTTTCGTTTGTTTGATATCCCATAATTTAAGAATTTCTAGATTACAGTATATATAGGGCATTGGTTTGTTCAGAGATATTCATTATCTTAATTCATATTTTATTTATTTTTTAACCAAATATATAATATATATATATTAAAAAAAAAACGGTTATTAATATAATGTTTAATAATCAGTTTTTTTCTTCCCAACCGAGTTCATCTCAAATGGGCAAGTTTTTTTAATTTTTAGCGGGATGGGTGTGAAATAGGAGAATGGAATAACATGTTTTTAAAAAGATTTATATCTTAATTTAAAATTTTAAAAACTACATAAATTTACCAATAAAATTTTTTTTAAAAGCCAATCGTATAGCAGTAAGTTACTATATAATAAAATCGAAATAATCGTGTGGTGATGGCGCCGTGGCGCTGAAAGAATTTATATATTTTCTTCAGATTTGTTTTATTCCTATTAAATCTTTTGTATTTCGCTTAATTCCTTATAAATCCTTTTCATATTCTCACTACAGATGGAAATGAAAAGTTAATGTAAAACATTTTACTTGTAACAATCATCAAAATAATTTTATAATAATGATGTCAATTATTTGACGTTCTATGTTCTCAGACCCAATCAAGAAATTTCTTAATTCTTGTTTAAATTTAATTCCACCCAAATTTATAATTCCGGACAAAAAGGAACGTAGTTATAAGTGAATTCAATAAATTAAACAGATAATTTGCTGAACAATTTCCATCTTTACCCAAAGTCAACCCATTAATGAAGTCGCAACTAGCCGTCTACAAAACTTCAACTAGCTGATCCTAATAAGTTTAAGTATTGTAGATTTGTTATTTGTTAAGGCTTGGCAAGGATCGTAGTTAACAATCACACGCGTTAATCTGAAGTATGTCATTTTGGACGAATGTTACATTGAACATTTCGCCGGATCGGGACCAGGATTATTACGAGAAAAATTAATAACTAGGGAACGGAAGCCGTTGAAGTCCGGAGCATGTAATTTATTTATTCACCACGAAACTGATATATAATGGGTACTTCAGTTTATTGTGTAACTTAATCAATCATCTATCAACTCATGATACGAGCGAATTTTGTGTCACCATGTCTAGAACCTTCGCTTCATCCAGAATTCTTAGAATTCTTATGAACAAAATGTATGAAGGGAACAAGAAATGATACGGAAAGCGGAAAGTAATGGTTTTTTGATTATTGAAAATTTCCTTATTCAGATTTGATCAAGGTATTCATTCAGTTGATTTAAAACCTAAATCTAATAAATAAGAATGCTGTCATCATAAATAGACGTAAAGGCAATAGAAAATATAGATATGAATAATACTACAGTGTTCAATCATGATAATATATATACTAGTCAATGTAGTCATCACTGAGAATTGTTTAATTCATAGTTTGAAAATTTTTTTTTCAGTCAATATCCTTTTATTTCAATAACAAATTAGGCACATATTTCTATCGTATTTCTATTATAAAACTAAAGTCTATTTTATTTTACATATTATCACAAAATTGAAGGTCACTTGAAGTTGATGCTCATGAATTTTTGTTTAAACTTTTCTATTGACATGGTTTCAATCTAAATAATAACCAAAAAAATTAATAAAAATATAATAATAATAATAATAAAGTGCAAAAAAAAAAAATTCTTTATATTTACCCCTTTCATTTCATTTTCAATATATTGTTCATCAATTTCATCAGTATCATCAATTACAACAAAATGATGATACTTATCATAATTAGTTTTTGATAAACATTCCATCGAATCAAAAGTAAGTTTACGTGAATCCATATTGTAATCATCCAATGGCTATATAAAAGAAAAAAGATTAATTATAACAAATTTAAAAATGATTTACTTTAATAGACAAATGCCAAAAAACAAAACTATTTCTTTACAAGCACAATATAAAACTATTAACCAACCAGATATTTACCATCTCATTTGGTAGTAAATATTTAATATTACCAGAAATAAGTCCATCCTCAATACTTTTAAATGCTTTGTTTAATCTAAAAAAGAAAAAAGAAAAATTCACATATATATATTTTTTAAGAAAAATTAAGAGATTATCATTATCTTTAAATAATTTCACATACCTTACTCTCAAGAACTCGTTATCAGATAAAAAGGTTAGTAATCTTTGTAGATAACTCAATATATTAGGATGTATCTTGAAATCCCATCCATTAACCTAGATTATAATTGTAATTTAATATAATATGTTCTATTATAATAATATCCAATACCTAAACAAAAAAAAATTTACCAAATTTGTGAAATATAAAATGCTATCAATAATATTATCAGTATTTTTGATAGCTGTTGAAGTTACTAGAATGACACCACCTATAACAACAAATTATTAATAACAATAACAATAAAATTAATATCATAATATTATTTGTATATCACTTTACCAGATACAAATATTTCTTGAAGTGTTATGGTAGCATCTTTTTTTAAGATCAAGAAAAATTTTGTTTGATTATTTTTGTAAATAAGAAAGTTTTCAAAAGAAAATCCCTGTGTAATTACATTTTGATGAAACTACAAAAAAAATGAGAATTAATTTCTTTTTTTTTTAAAAAAAAAATTGATTTTTAAAAATAAGGAGTTAACTTACTAAAATACAATTTATACGAGGATCCTTGATTAATACTTCATTACTACCAATCTTCATCAAATGATTAATTACATTTTGACTTTCAATATATTTTGATCCAATCACGGCAAAGTTTGAAGTTTCAAAAAAATCTTTTAATTCGCTATTAAAATTAACTGACAAATCTGAAGATTTATCTTCGATGACAGTTTGAGAAGAATGAGAAAGTAATGGTACAACGTTTTGCTGATTTTCTTCAGAATTTCTGTGCTTTTCAGATTGTAAATCCAGATTACCAGAAATTTTCCCATTTGGATTGAAATTTGACTGAACTGAAAATGATTCTTTTGACAACTTATTGTTTTGTTGCATTTTGTCAAAATGTAATAACTCGGTGTGAATGAAATTTTTATGTTTTTTAGCTGATGGAAGTTGTAATTCCAAATTATTAGAAATTTCTTTTTTTGTACTATTGAAATTTGGCCAAATTTGAGGTGAAGTTTTCGAAGGCACATTATTCTGTTGCATTTTGTCATATTGCTGTGCTGAATTTTTACGCTTTGTAAGTGAAGATGGTTCATCTAAATTATTAGAAATTTCCTTATTTGGTGTTTGTGGTGAGCATGGCAATGATTGTATACTTGGTAATATATTGTTCTGTTGCGATTTTTCAAGATCTTGTGTTTTAACAGCTTTAACAACGGAATTTTTATGCTTTTTCGCTGGACCTAAATTTGGATCACTATTTGAATAAACATTAGGACGTGATGATAATGTCGAAGAAAATGGTGATTTTACTATTTCATTCTTCGAGAACTGAAGTACAAAGTAAAGATCTTGCACATTCTTTGGTTTTTCTACATAAAGAACATCACTAAATTCTTTTGTAGTCGGTAATAAAAAGAGTGACCACTTCTCGGCATTTATAACTCCAACCTTGTATCAATAAAAAAAAAAAATTAGTCATATAAAATATATAAATACCGTATATATTGCTAAACATTAATCTAACACACCCTATGTTTTTTTGATAAGTAAGATTGAAGATAGTCTAGTTCCGTTAATTCTTCTAATAAGGAAGTAGCAACAGTTGCTACATATACGGGGAATTTAGCGCATCCGTTGACATAATTTAAAGGATCTTTAATTAAATATTCTATAACGCTATTTTTATATCCCACAAATTGATTGATTATTAATTTAGATTGGTTTTGATTTCGATCTCTACTTAAAAAAAAAAAATTACAAGTTTGATATTACTTTTTTTAAGATCGAGAAAAGAAGAATATTATTTAAATAGGCTGAAGAACTTACAAGTATGGGAATTTCTCCATAGAATTACCAATATAATTTGTAATTTGAATCGGTCCAATTCTCCTTTCCTCCTTAACCTCCTTATTTCTTATTCTATATATAATCCCGCGCCAATTGGGTTTTGCATTAACAGGCGATTTGCTAGTTGGCTCCTTCGATTTATTTGATTTTCTATTTTTTGAACTAGTTGAACGATCGCCAGGACCGAATGGAGGCAATCTTGCTTCTAATGGCATGTTTGAATAACTCGCATCATTCAGATTGTTTCTCGAATCTTCTTTTCTATTATAATCATCGTCTTCATTTGAAAAGGGATCAGGAAGACTATGCTTTAAATCACTATAAAACTACGATAAATATATAATTTAATAATTAATGCTATGATGTAAATAAGTGAAAACAAAATTTTATTAATCTACCTTTACATAATTAATCGTTCTTGCATTTTTAACGGAAACTATCCTTTGATTTTGATTAATAAAACTAGTTCCCTTTGCAGCTGGAGATTTTTTATTCTTTTCTTCCTGTTGCCTTCTCGATTTTACGGCTAGCTTATATTCCTTTAATATTTCTATACAATTATCTAAATTTTTTGATGGTTCCCAAGTTCTATCATCATAACCTAGGATAAAAAAAGAAAGAAAAATTTTAATAACATAACGTAAAATTAAATTATTTTTTAAATATAACAGTTACCTTTCCACTTGACACAATAATAAACATCACCACCATTTACAACTTGGTGATTCTCTATTCTTTCTACTTCATATTCGTCTTCTGAAAGATCACTTACTAGTTTACGTTTTTTACTTTCGTTGTCGTCTTCGGCTCTACGTTTTTTGCTGTATTCAGACATGTTGCTTCACGAAATTATAAATTCTTTGCGCGACTATTAACGAGCGTGAAATACTTATTTAACGAGAAAATTTTGTATTTTATATAACTGACCTTGGTAAGTTCGCACATGTACACATGGTAATAACGTTTTGTTGTGTAAGGAAAATCTTGTGAAACTATTCACGTGAAATTTGTAAATCGCACTTATCGTCTTATTGAGTGAAATGAAAAAGATGATAAATTAACAAATAAGAAAGTTCAGTTAACATGATGACGTACACGTTTTATTATACCCAATGGTGACTTTGTTGAAAAATTCTTCGATCACGTGACAATTTTGCCGATCATTGAATAAAATATACGTTATCCGTAATTTTGCATACTTAATGAACACTTTTGGATTTGTCCTGAATCTGTTAACATTTTAAAAGATATTTTTAAGAAACACGAATTAATTTACAAATCACTTATTATTAACAACCTGGACCAAGACAAATTTAAAGATCATAATATCATAATCACAGAATCTCCTGTATTCACCAGTTTCAATACACCCATTTCAACGATTTTTGATGCTCCAGACCTACATTGCATATTGATCAATATGATTCCTTCTTCAATTATCTCACCCTTCCGTGATGCTAAAATATCAAAGAAATTAACAAAAAATTACTCTTAACGTTCCTCTTCGACCTTCATAGAGATATTTATGAGCTCTTATGGAAAATTCGCACGTCCAAATGGAAACAATATAAAATTGACCATAATATCACAAAATCCACTTTCACTAAACGTACACATAATAGACGAGAACGCCAACGTCAGAATAATAATTTTGACACTTCTCCTAATAATCCAATAAATGACAATATACTCAACATAGGATATACTAATCCTTTCATGACTTCTACAAGAAACTTAGATGATTCCGTGCTTTGGATCTATTTAACAAGCTCAAATTTTCGTCATAACCTACCATGGATTAATTCATTATATTTAACCATCACAGACTCAATTACTTTTGATCAAAATTTGTTTTATTACAATATATAACCCCTTCGCACTTTATTTTAAATAGACTATACTTTCCTAGGACTAATAATTTTTACATATATTTTAATTCTTAGATGTTCGTTACTTTCAGATGGGTGGGTGCTCAGGTCTTTTGTTTTTTTTCTTTTTTTCTTTCTTTTATCCATTTGAAGTATTAGCGTAGTCCTAGTATTTTGAATAGTTTGTTCGAAGGGTGAGGTCCCGTAGGGGATTAATTCCCAAAATTCTATACACGTCTATTAGTTACCATCATGTAAATGTTGCCTGACTTTTATTTTGTAATAGTTTTGGGAGTACTACTCTTCTAGTAATAAAATAAAATAAATAAATAAATAATTTTGCATACTCTACAAGTTAGTGTAATTTTTGGCATAATTTTTCAAAATGATGGATTTTGCTAAAAATGACATTTAAAATCCTCTTTGTCAAAAAACAAAAATACATATAAAAATATTTTAGGGCTGTATAAAGCATTTGTTAAGTTTTGAAAAAATATCGGCAAATTGTCACGTGATCGAAGGATGGGTATCGAATAAATGCTTTATAAATATGGTTTATCGTTATATCGAGTTATGAGTTATGGCTGTATATGGCACAATAGCATTTCTTTTCTTTTACAGTAAATGCCACAGCTTAGCCATCTATGCGCATTTCGCATATGATTTGAAATTTGAATTTCAGTTCTAAATTTTTATATAATAAATTACTTTTTCATAAGTTTTTTCTCGTGTCATTAATTTCCTTATAAATATTTATTGCAAGACTTGTAAAAATTTTATCCTTAATTTCTGTAAAAACTCCGTGAACATTGAGGAAATAACATGGAATAAAAAAGACACAGAATAAATTTTTTATAGGGACGGAAGCAAGTAATCAATAATTTTATTATAAAGGATGTGAGCGAGTTTACTGCAAAAAAATCAGTTATTAATAACTGAAATATTTATAGGATCCTATAGAATCAAACTTTTTTAGCCATTCTTTATATTCATTAGTTTTGAACAATTACGACATTTTATGCATATTCTAGATATAGATTGAATGTAAAAACCTTAACCGATTAAAAACTGGTTATTCATCAGCAGAGTATTTAACTTATTTTACTTCACTTGTTTGAATATAGTTGCTAATATAATTATAAAATTCATGGGGGTAAAATCTCATGTAAGTTTACACAAGTTCACGTAAATGTTCATAAGAAATTCACAAGCTTACGCATAATTATATATATAAAAAATTTATAATAAATTTCTTATTAATTTTAATCCTTAATAACTCTGACTCTTCTTAACATTTTCGTTTCAAATTTCGTGAAAATATTCCAAATATCTGTGTCTTTTCCATAAAATATCTTGCTTTTTTTTTAAAAGAAAAGCCATTAACACTTTAATAATAATAAATCAAACCTTTCGTTCCGATAAAATTTTTTCTTTAGAAGTTCCAGGTGATTTCATGTTTCTTAAAGTCATCATATATCCGTTAAATTTTACAGCATTACTTAAATGTTAATAGAGCACAAGTTATAAAATTTTAAAATTTTGATAATTTACTGGGAAAATGACCCGTCAATCAATTGTAAGCCTGTGTAATATTGTATAATCATCATGTGCCTATATTTAATTTATAAACTGGGAAATCCTGGTTTTCGGAAATAATTCTGGTTTCAGATAAATGTAATAGTTATTTCACGGGGAGCAATGATTTTCACGGCGCGAAATAACTCTTTTATCTCATGGAGACTAACGTCCAGTGATGACCCGATTCCTGTCTTATTGGTCTATTTTTTTTGTTCATGAAAAAGGTATAAACAAACTATAAACATGTGAGCATGAAAAATCAGAAAAATTACAGGCATGAATACACGTGTATATCATCAAAAAAATCACTGGCGACCAATTAGTAAACATGAGATAAATATAGCTACTTTATACTGTATTTTATGTAATACGAAAAAAAATTTAATATTAAATTTTACTATACGACTTGAAATACTTTTACACCTCACCGTCGCATGGTTACGCCTAAAAAAATTTCCTGATGTAGAAAATTTTTTTTTTTATTAGAAAAATTTTCTATTATATATTTTTTTTGGGTTATACTAATTTCCCCCCTACTTCCAGATGGTGAACCGGGTCCGATTAATCAACATTTTGATTTGTAATCATTTGTAATCATCCGGACCCATGTCTTCTGCCGTCATTATATGGATCCGAGCTAATTCCACGTCGGATTCAATGGGCAAGAATTAGTATAGTCATTTTTTTTTTATCAACGTAATTTTTATCGTCTTTATTTGGTTATCCTTTTTTAATACATTTGAGTAAAAATAATTTAAATAATAAAAAATGCCAAAAATGATTGTAATAAGTATAATTAAACTTTAACTCCCTGTAAAAAAGGTCTATCCGTTTTTTATATTCCGTCTTTTTTCCGTAAAAGGCTCATATTTCCGGAATTAATAACCTTATATCCCGGAATTTATCGAATTATTTACATTTTCCGTGAATGGATCCGTGAAAGGCTCATTTTTACGGAGTTTTTACAGAAATAACGGATAAAATTTTTTATAGGGATACTATATCTACGAATAAATTATTATATATGTTATTTAGATATATAAGTTTAAATCACGATAAAATATCGTTATTATCCTTTATATGACTAAATTCAGTTTAATCATTTACTAATACATAACAGATTAATAATTTTAATACATTTTATTATTGTTCAAGCCTTATTAGCATCTTTTAATAATAAAATTTCCTGAAAAATTTTGTGTATCTATGCAGGACCCAAGCAATATATAAATAGGTATACGTAATGCCAATGCCATGCATTATCCAAAAAAAGGAGGAATCTACAGGTTCAAAACTTCTTATTGTTACCTTTTTATGTATAGCCAATGCTATTTCCAACATTTGTAAAATCATCATTCAGAAGTTGTAATGATAATAGTATTAATTACGGTTAATTTAAACAAATTCTATTTTAATTATTTGTATATTACACTTAAGGCATAGTAGTAAATTTAAGACCCTGTTCCTCATAACTCGGTTTTGATTTGCTTTCCAAAGCTGTTGCAAGTTGTTACGAGAAATTAAACGGAGGAAGTAGGTACTAAAAGCCTAGAAGAGTATTAGAACTAATTAGTAAACTAACATCGCTTATAATTTCCTTTTTGGCTGGTACCATTAAAAATTCTGAAACAAAATCATTTATAAATGTAGTCGCCAAGTCGGAACATCCGCCGTAAAAATAGAACATGTATTTTTTTTTAGAATTTGGTGTAGCATTTTTGGCAATGTTAAGAGTTTCTTTGGTCATTTCTTTTTATATAATTTTTATTAAAGCCAAAATATATATATTAAATGCTATATATCATATTGTATATTTTTTGAATTCATATAATTAACTCAATGGATGCTGCGGGTATTACAAAGATTAAAACAATCAAATTCAGTTAGTTTCAAACTATAATTTAAGTATTATCAACGATTAAAACAATCAAATTTAGTGAATCACAACATTATCATTTTGTAATGCATAACAAAAAAAAAATTAAAAACAATTAAATTTAGCAATAGAATACATAAACTAGTAAACTTAAATTTTTATTTTTGGTTTGAGCTGAATTTCAATTTAACGCAAATAATGATTAAGACTGTAAATAGACCTTCTTTATGTGAATTGATTAAAGTTGAAACCTTATAAATTAAAGTCGGTAAAGAAACTCCTTTTGGAATTTTTGTTGTATTTTTAAAATAATCGAATTAGGAATGTTCGGAATTGATCGATTTTATAACTTATTATATTTTTCCCATATAAAATAAAATAATATTTTCTATGAAACTTTCTAAAAAAAAAATTTCATTACAAATTTTTTTTATTTTTTTTTTTGTATTATTTAATCATGAGTGTAATTTTTCGAAACAATACTTCATTAATAATATTTATAGCTCTCGTCGTAATATTGATTTCATGTCCGCCTATTCAAACTAGTAAAGATGATCCTTTTCAGGATGTTAAGGCTATAGGCGTTTATGCTAATGGAACAATGTTATTTGAAGTAAAAGATAGTCTTCGTTTAATTTATCCGAATGGAACCCCGCACTCTATTCCCAAAATTCACTGTAAACAATGTCATTATCATCTATTAAATTCAAGTTATGTAATTATAGAGAAACTAGAGAAACATAATCATTATTTAAGTATTTGGAAGGGGAACAAAATTTTAAAAAGTTTTAAGTATGATAAGTTAAATATTGGTGAGAAAAATGATAGATTTCTTATTATGAGACATAATAAATTTACTGAATATCGTATCGACCATGATGATGGAATAGTAGATATAACAAAAAGTTTACATTTCAATAATTTCAATAAGAGACATAAAGAACATAAAGAACATAAAGAACATAAAGAACATAAAGAACATAAAGAACATAAAGAACATATTATTACTAAAATCTTTTCATTGGATGATGCATGGGGAATTATATCTTTGGTAAAAACGAAATCCTTTTTTTCAATCATTAAAACTGAATCCAAAAGTGAAACTCTGACGACCAAAGAATTGGAAGATTTTGCCGGTCCCTCTAAATGTATTACTAAAAATAAAAATAATGATATTCAGTATTATTGCTTATATAGAACACATAATAATAGTTTAAAACTGGTTAATATAAACAATTTAACGGTATCTTCAAACGATAATACGTTTAATTTAACATCAATTGATTTATTCCAAGATAATATTAGTTTTGAAACTAAAACTTTAATTCATATTATGCCAAATGTTGGCTTCTTAGTAAAAGCTACAGCAAAATTAAACCCAAAGTATTATATATTTAATATTTTTGAAATCGATTATTTGGATCCAAATAATGCTTTTGGAGAATGGATAATAGATAAAAATGATAATGATTTAATTGATGACATTTTTATCTTTCCAAATAACACAGTTATTCAAATAAGAATGAATGGAACGTACGCATGGAATAATTTATCTTCAATAATACCTACAAGTACGTATCAGTTGGCATTTTATAATAGTATTTTTAAAATAACTTACTAATCTCTTAATTCATTTTTTTATTAGATAATCCATACAAAAACACTCATATTAAGAGTGTGTATCCATCAAATAATGTTAATATTGGTACAACCACATTAAATATAACATTCCTCAACGCTATTGCTTTAATACAAACTACTGCTAATATTTCAATCTATTATGAAACCGGGATAAACAATAGTACTTTACGTCATAAGTTTTTATGTGTGAAACCACATTGTATAATAAGTGATAATTCGCTTTCGCTTACAGCTGATATACCAGAATTTACTTTCAACATGCCCAATGCAATTTATTATGTTGAAATCGATGATGGTTTTGTCAAATATAAACATGATAATATAACAATTCCTGGTATAAAAGAGAAAAATTGGAATATAACAACTCTGTCAACAGGTATTTTATTAACTACTGTCCCTGATTGTAAATTTCATTTATTAACTAATTATTAAGATTATATATATATTTTTTAGAATCTAAATGCTCAAACAAAGATGATAGTAAGTATAAAAATTATTATCCTTATAATTCATTAAATTCGTTAAGCTGAAATTTTATTGAAAACTACAACTTTAGATTTTAAACTTGGTAAATTACGTTTTAATTCCAATGGTACTGAGGAATTTCGAAAATTGCCAGATGCAGATAAAAAAATTTTTTCTGAGCAAATGAGAATTGAACTTGCGAATAGTATTCCAGTTGATGATTCAAGAATTGAGATAAACGATAATAAATATGAATTTGACATGGTTTCAAGTGTAAATTTGTATTTTTCTATTCAGATTAATCCTCCAAACGAAGATAGTTTTAATAAAAAATGTTCAGAAGAAGTTTTTGACGATTTAAATTCTTTAATTAAAACTAGTAAAAATTTTACAACAATTCTTGATTTAAATAATCATAATAATCATACAGAAAATATTGATAAAGATTATGGATTTCAAGAAGCAAGTAAGTAAACGTGTTTATTTATTTATTTATTTACGTTGAATATTGTAATAATAAATATTAATATATTATGTATCATTTTAAAGGTAGCACATTTGAGAAACTTATAGCTAGTTTTAAAAACTTCATAGCGAATCGTCAGTATTTAATAGTAATAATAGTTTGCTTAATTCTAACAATGTTATATTTTTATGGAAGATACAAGAATAAAAAGGTATAGTCATTATTTGAATTATTTTTTTGGATAATCAAAAACTAATATATTTGTTTTATTTTAGGGAACAAATATAATTGTATTTAAAGTTGCATTAATTATTATTGATCTTATAAATGATATAAAATTTATTATTAAACTTAAAACCATTTCATCGGATCTTTTTATTCCGAGGTATATCTTAATTTTTTTTTTTGATTATTATATTTATTATATCATAATAATCTAACTTATTTTTATATTATTACTAGTGTTTTGTTTTTATTATTTCCTTTTATTTTGAATGTATTTTTTGCCATTGCAATATTCAAATTTGAAATACAAAACTCTATAAATTCTGAATGGTTCAAAAATTACATAAAACCAGTTGCAATTGCGACAATTTTAAGTTCAGGAGATATTGAATTACTTCATATATTTGATTCAAATTTTGGTGGATTTAAAATTTTTTCAGTAAAATTTTCTTCAGAAACATTAAATTTAATATTCTGGGGAGGATTTTCGAATATTATTCTGGAAAATTTACCTCAATTAGTAATTCAGGTACAGTAATTATTAATAAAATGGTGTTTTTCAGTGCTAATTTTTTCTGTAATTGATTTTTTTTTAAAAAAAAAAATTTATTTTTGGTAGATTCTTTATGCTACTATTAAATCTTCCTCTGGTATAAGTGACGTCAGCTCATTATTTACATTAATTATCAGTATTATTGTTTTTCTGGTTAGTGTAATTGAGTGTAGTTATCATATACTCATGAATAATAAGAATGGCAACCATGTTGGAATTCAATCTGATTATATTGTAGAAAGAGATATAAAACATTAAGAATTATAATTATTTTACGTGACATCTACTTTAAGTCAATTAGAGTAAACTTTAGATCTCGTAACATTAAAATTTAAAAATGATACGGAACGTGGACATTTTTTTTTTTTTTTATAAATATTTGCACGCTGATATCATGAGGCGCTGTTGTATACCATGTCCCAAACCTTACCATCGGCCTAAAGTATCGGCCCAATCTAATAATGCCTTAAGACTGATCTCCTAATTTAGGCCGACCCTATAAAAAACTTTTTAGAAATTGATTTCATATGGTAAAAATGATCATTTATCGGAATTTTTTCCAGAAAATTTTTTATAGAGCGATGGTAAGGTTTGGGACATTGGTCTACAACAGGCGCAATATTGTACAACCGTACGCATCAAAAATTTTTTTATGTATCATATCAGATAGAATTATTTTTTTTTGCATTTTATTAATTTAAAACAAACCAACATAAATCAATTTCAGATGAGTAGATATAATAGCTAATAAACATCAATATTGATCAAATCTTTCAACTTATGAAATTTTGTGTCAAATGCTACCAAATCACTTAAATAACAAACATCTACTATACAACTTCTAAACTGTACATTATAGAACCTATTAAAACAGATGTATGACCATATCTTCCAAGAGGTGACCTAATTCTTCTGATTATTTATTTTCAATTATTGAAGAAAGAAAGTTACTGTTTTTTATTGCGATACGTTAAAGAAGATAATATAGTTATTGAGTATGGTATATACCTCCGATGTTGTATAGTATAGTGTAAAAAAACTATACTGTATAGATAAAAATATAAAAAATTATGCTGTATAGATAAAAAATTAATACTGTATAGATTTTCGTCAACTATACTATACAACATCGGAGGTATATATCATATTCAATATCGTTTATCGGTTAAAGAACAAGTATATTAATAATATTTATTTAATAAACATAATAAATTTTGTTATAATTTATTTTATTGGAAGAAGGAAAGATACACTATTAGAATATACGGAAAGAAAAAGTTACTAATCTAACGTACTAACTATCATATCACTATTCTATATCACAAATGCATCCCATTCAAGCAAACGAGCAAGCCGATCTTTCGTAGGAGATAAACAATAAACGTATTTAATCTGATATGTAAATATAAAACTAGGAAACAGAACCGTTATGAGTCCGAAGCAGAGCAAAAAACGATAATGCGATTTTATTGGGTAACCACAATTTTTCATAATAAGCGGACAATCATCATGTGATGTAAATTGTGATCTAAGTTTCATTTTACCCGGCTCTTTATACAATATTTATACATAAAATATTTTCAAGCAATTATCAAGCTTTCTGCTTCTACGAAAGAATTAGATGAAGTAAAGGGAATCTTATATGGTGATTTTCAATGACTTTTATGCACGATGACACTGGAAATAAAAGGACAGATCAAGAATATCCACTTTTTAGTCGATACAAGTTCTCCAAGAATTTTTATATGTAAAGAAGTAATAAATTCATATAACCTATCTATTACTGATCCAAAAGGACCTATTTCAGTTAGACTTAATAAAAGACAAATTCTGTAAAAGTATCAGATGATGATAATTTCAGAGATTTGAACATCCTTGGGACAGATTTTTTAACTACACATAGGGCGCTCTTGGAAGTCTCGGAAGAAGTCATCCCTTCTTCATTTGCGTTGCGTCCTATTTTTCAGTCGAATTATAATTCACATTTAATAGTTGAATAACCTGAATTTATTAAAAATTAATACAATTATTTTTTACGTATAAGTTGTTCGATAGCAAATAAAATCAAAATAATTGAAATTTTTTATTTAATAAATTTTTTATACTATATAGTGATTGCTATTCTAATATTAGTTATTTATGAGGCAAATTCATAAAAATATGTATATCTGCGACGTAATTCTATTTAAATTGATCTAATTATAATTAAATCTTCAAAAAAATGAACTTGAGCCGTACGTAAGTCATCAAATTTGAGATTTGAAGTTTCAATTTTTATATTATCATATTATAAAAATGAAATATTTTTTAGAAAATAAAAAACCTACTTGAAATTTAAGAAATATTAAATAAAAAACATAAGTAATGTCTAATCTAATTGTATTAAAAAAAAAACAATAAATTTAAAAATACTAATGTACATTATTGTTATTATTATTGTTGTTATTATTACTATTGTTATTATTATTGTTATTATTATTGTTATTATTATTATTATTATTTCAGTTCTTTAACAGAACTGAAGGGCTCCGAGAACGAGAGGGAAGGGCCGGCAAGGAAGACACCAAGTTCAACGTATATATTATGATAAATGGGACCAAGCAGCTCATTTACCAGACTAAAAGACCACAAACTTTTTTCCCACTCAATCTAATAACAATGAAACATGATATTGAAGATAAAAGTGAACAGAGTGAATCAGAACAGAACTGCTTTTTTAGTTTAATTTATTATCAACAACTGCTGTTAACAGTTCTTTTTTTTTTCTTTTGTAGGCAATTCTTCAGGAATTTAGATGTGCAGGTTTGGTTGGTGTTCCTTTTAGTTTATTTTATTTCTAATGAACTATTACTAACAGTTCATTTTTCTTCTTTTTTTTAGACATACACTTTTGATTTGAAGCATCCAAATTTCAGGCAAGTTTTCGAAAATACTTTGAAAACTTTACTTGAAAACTTTACACAAGTAAAAAAAAATAATTTTTTAAATTTTAATTTTTGTACCGATTTCAATAGGTAACATTATCGAAACTTTTTTTCGGTATTTCAGTATGTGAAGAGCTTTAGAACCCAATTCGCTAAAACTTACAGAATGTAAAAGTAATAAAAAAATTTTTGATTCTCAACAAGTTTCCCAATATGTTATCGAAACAGCTTATTATTTAATATAAAAGGGAGAAAATGAAATATCAGTAAGTGTCTCATTAAAATAACCCATTCCAGTTTCCCTAGTACCAAAACCAGTAAGTTCCAAAGTTGGACTTCAAAATTATTTTTTCTCTTTTTTCGAGAAATTTTTGTAAAGATTTTTTTCCCTCCTTTTGTAGGTTTCAGATTTTAAGGTGACGTACAGTCTAACCTCGATATACCGATATTCAATATACTATTAAAAACTTGATATACCGATAAAATTTTATTTTCCCACAGGACATATAAATATCGGTATAACTTTGATATACCGATATTTCCTAAAAATTTCATATATGTCCCGACATATCGTTATATAATGGTTTGACCGTATTTAACAACTAAGTTTAAAAAACATATTTACTAAATATTTACTGCTTCAATAATAAATTTTTTATGTATAGTAACGATTTTTTGAACAGGTGGTGATATTGACCTGCGATCGTCTTAATGCGCGGCAACTGCGTGTAGACTAATGCTTTACCAGATCGTATCAAAATTTTAGTTAAAAGTTATACTATCTAGTTACCATTTTGCTATTTTGTTACTAAAATATGCGTTTCAGCAAAGATGTTCATAAGAATTTACAAAACTTACACAAGCTTACGCATATTTATACAAATTTACGTAAGCTTACACCGTCGCATTGGGATGTATTATAAAAATAGTTTAACAAAAGTATATCATGTCATATAGTAAAATTTACTTGGAAATTTTTTTTGCATTAAACTATACTGTATTATAATTTATACTATAATCATAAAAAATTTATAATAAATTTCTTATTACTTAATAACTCTAACTCTTCTTAACATTTTCGTTTCAAATTTCGTAAAAATATTCCAAATATCTATCTTTTCCATAAAATATCTCGCTTTTTTTTAAAAAAATGCTATTAACACTTCAATAATAATAAATCAACCTTTTATCCCGATAAAAAATTTTTTATTTAGAAGTTCCAGATAATTTCATGTTTCTTAAAGTCATCATTGTCATCATCTATCCGTTAAAATTTACAGCATGATTACTTAAATGCTAATAGAGCACAAGTTATAAAATTTGAAATTTTAGGATAATTTACTGGGAAAATGACCCGTATTAAGTTATTGTAATATTGTATAATCATATTACCTCGTTACAGTATTCATATCATTATCCTTTATATGACTAAATTCAGACCAATCATTTACTAATACGTTTGATATTGATCGTTGTATAACAGATTAATAATTTTAAAACATAAAATTTCCTGTGTACCTATGCAGGACCCGAGCAATATATAAATAGGTATACGTAATGCCGCTGGCATTATCCAAAAAAAGGAATCTACGGGTTCATTATACGCAAACTTCGTATTGTTACCTTTTTATGTACTGTATTGTCAATGCTATTAAAAAAATGTCGAAATGAAATTAGATAAATAATTATATGCTAATATTTATTACAAATTTTTTTTTATTAGTATACATCGAATTCTAAAAAAAATATATGTTCTATTTTTACGGATGTTTTCGACTTGGCGACTTCATTTATAAATAATTTGTTATTTCATTTTGTTTCAGAATTTTAATGGTACGAGCCAAAAAGGAAATTATAAGCGATGATAGTTTACTAATTAGTTCTGGTTTAGTCTAGGCTACTTCCTCCGTTTAATTCCTCGTAACAATTTGCAACAGCTTTGGAAAGCAAATCAAAACCAAACCGAGTTATGAGGAACAGGGTCTTAAATTTACTACTAGTATGCCTTAAGTAGTGTAATATGCAAATAATTAAAATAAGAATTTGTTTAAATTAACCTTAATTAGTACCATTATAATTTTTATTAAAGGTAAAATAAATATTAATGCTATATATATTATATATTTTTTGAATTCACATATTAACTCAGTGGATGCTGTGGGTATTACAAAAATTAAAACGATCAAAATTCAGTTAGTTTCAAAATATAAATTCAATCAAGTATTACCAACAAATAAATTTGTGAATCACAACAATATCCCAATTAATGCAAGTATTACAAAAAAAAAAATTAAAAAAATTAAATTTAGCAATAGAATACATAAACTAGTAACTTAATTATTAATTGCGCTAAATTGAAATTCAGCTCAATCCAAAAATAAAAATTAAGACTGTAAATGGACCCTTGTCACATCAACAAAAACGTTCTTTATGAGAATTAATAAATTTAATAAAGTTGAAACAGGACCTTGTTACGTAGATTACGTACAAAATTAAAGTCGGTAAAGAATCTCCTTTTGGAATTTTTTTTGATGATCGGTTTGGATGTTGTATTTTTAGTAATTAAACAATGTTAAAATAATCGAATTAGGAATGTTCTCCAGAATAATTTGATCGGTTTCATAACTTATATTTTTCCCATATAAATAAATATTATCTATGAAACTTACTAAAAAAAAAATTTCATTAAAAAAAATTATTATTTTTTTTTTGTATTATTTAATCATGAGTGTAATTTTTCGAAACAATACTTCATCAATCATATTTATAGTTCTCGTCATAATATTGATTTCATGTCCGCCTATTCAAACTAAAGATGATCCTTTTCGGAATGCTAAGGCTATAGGCGCTTATGATGATGGAACAATTTTAGTTGAAGTAAAAGATAGTCTTCGTTTAATTTATCCGAATGGAACCCCGCACTCTATTCCCAAAATTCACTGTAAAAAAAAATGTCATTATCATCTATTAAATCCAAATTATGTAATTATAACTTACGATAATAATGTAGGTATGATGATAGATTGGAAGGGGAGCAAAATTTTAAAAAGGTTCAAATATGATAAATTAAGTATTGGTGAGAAAAATGATAAATTTCTTATTATGAGACATAATGAATTTACTGAATATCATATCGAACATGGAAAAATAGTAAAAATAACAAATAGTTTACATTTCGATAAGAGCCATAAAGAACATAAAGAACATAAAATTACTGAAATCTTTTCATTGGATGATGCATGGGGAATTACTATATCTTCGGAAAAAAAGAAATCTTTTTTTTCAATCATTAAAACTGAATCCAAAAGTAAAACTCTGACGACCGAAGAATTGGAAGATTTTGCCGGTCCCTCTAAATGTATTACTAAAAATAAAAATAATGATATTCAGTATTATTGCTTATATAGAACACATACTCATAGATTAAAACTGGTTAATATAAAAAATTTATCTTTGAATGATAATACGTTTGATTTAACATCAACTGATTTATTCCAATCTGATATTAGTTTTGAAACTAAAACTTTTATTCATATTATGCCAAATGTTGGCTTCTTAGTAGAAGCTACAGCAAAATTAAACCCAAAGTATTATATATTTAATATTTTTGAAATCGATTATTTTGATCCAAATAATGCTTTTGGAGAATGGATAATAAATAATAATGATAATGATTTTATTGACGATAACATTTTTATCCTTCCAAATAACAAAGCTATTCAAATAAGAAAGAATGGCAAGTACGTAAATGATTTATCCTCAAAAATACCTGAAAGTACGTATCAGTTGGTATTTTATAATAGTATTTTTAAAATAATTTACTAATCTCTTAATTCATTTTTATTTATTAGATAATCAATACAAAAATACTCATATTAAGAGTGTACCAAATAATGTTGATATTGGTACAACCACATTAAAAATAACATTCCTCAACGCTATTACTTCAACAACAACAACTGCTGCTAATATTTCAATCTATTATAAAAACAAAAACAGTAACGAAATTATTTTACGTCAAAAGCTTTTATGTAAGAAACATTGTACAATAAGTGACGACGATTATTCGCTTACAATTGATATACCAAAAATTACTTTCAATATGCCTAATACAACTTATTATGTTGAAATCGATGATGATTTTGTCAAATATAAATATGATCTTATAACAATTCCAGGTATAAAAAAGGAAAATTGGATTATAAACACGCCAGGTATTTTATTAACTACTGTCACTGATTGTAAATTTCATTTATTAACTAATTATTAAGACTATATACTGTATATATTTTTTAGATTATAAATACTCAAACGAAGATGATAGTAAGTATAAAAATTATTATCCTTATAATTAATTCATTAAATTCATTATCGTTAAGCTGAAATTTATTAAAAACTACAACTTTAGAGTTTAAACTTGGTAATTTACGCTTAAATTCCATTGGTACTGAGGAATTTGACAAATTGTCAGATGCAGATAAAGATTATTTTTCTGATCAAATGAGAATTGAACTTTCGAAAAATATTCCAGTTGATTATTCAAGAATTAAGATAAACGATAAGAAATATGAATTTGACATGACTTTAGGTGTAAATTTGTATAAGTTTCTTATTCAGATTGATCCTCCAAATGAATATAGTGATAATAAAAAAAGTACAAAACAAGTTTTTGAAGATTTAAATTCTTTAATTATAACTAGTCAAAATCTTACAACAAATCTTGATTATAATAATTATACAAAAAATATTGATAAAGATTATGGACTTAAAGAAGCAAGTAAGTTATTTATTTACTTACTTTAAATATTGTAATAATAAATATTAATACAGTATATTATTATGTATCATTTTAAGGTGACACATTAGCGGAACTTAAAGCAAGTTTAAATAACTTTATTGCGGATCGTCGGTATTTAATAATAATAATAGTTTGCTTAATTCTAATAGCAATGTTATATTTTTATGGAAGATACAAGAATAAAAAGGTATAGTTCATTATTTGAATTATTTTTTTTTGATAATCAAAAACTAATATATTTGTTTTATTTTAGGGAACCAACATAATTGTATTTAAAGTTGCATTAATTATTATTGATCTTATAAATGATATAAGATTTATTATTAAACTTAAAACCATTTCATCGGGTCTTTTTATACCGAGGTACTATATCTTAAATTTTTTTTTTTGATTATTATATTATAATTAACTTATTTTTATATTATTACTAGTGTTTTGTTTTTATTATTTCCTTTTATTTTGAATGTATTTTTTGCCATTGCAATATTCAAATTTGAAATACAAAGCTCTATAAATTCTGAATGGTTCAAAAATCACATAAAACCAGTTGCAATTGCGACAATTTTAAGTTCAGGAGATATTGAATTACTTCATATATTTGATTCAAATTTTGGTGGATTTAAAATTTTTTCAGTAAAATTTTCTCCAAAAACATTAAATTTAATATTCTGGGGAGGATTTTTGAATATTATTCTGGAAAATTTACCTCAATTAGTAATTCAGGTACAGTAATTATTAATAAAATGGTGTTTTTTTTTCAGTGTTAATTTCTGTAATTAATTTTTTTTTAAAAAAAAAATTTTAATTTTGGTAGATTCTTTATGCTATTAATTCTTCTTCTGGTATAAATGACGTTACCGCATTATTTACATTAATTATCAGTATTATTGTTTTTCTGGTTAGTGTAATTGAGTGTAGTTATCATATATTCATGAATAATAAGAATGAAAATCATGTTGGAATTCATATCGTAGAAAGAGATATAAAACATTAAGAAGAAAAATTATGATTATTTTACATTCATCTACTTTAAGTCAATTAGAGTAAATTTTAGATTTCGTAACATTAAAATTTAAAAATGATACGGGAAAGTGTTTTTTATAAATATTTGCACGCTGATATCATGAGGCGCAATATTGTACAACCGTACGCATCAATGTATCATATCACAGAATAGAATCATTTTTTTGCATTTTATTATTTTAAAATATATCAACATAAATCTGAGTAGATATAATAGCTTAGTTTAATTCTTTTTGTTTATTTGAAGACGGATATTTATTTTCAATTATTGAAAAAAGAAAGATACTATTTTTATTACGATACGTTAAAGAACAAATATACTAATAATAATATTTATTTAATAATAAACCTAATAAAATTTATTTTATTAGAAGAAGGAAAGATACACTATTAGAATATATAAAAGGCAAAAGTTACTAATTAGTAACTACCGTAAATCGCGGGCCACAATACCCCGGTATCTGGCAAATTTCGGATGTTTGGCCCTGTATCCAATATTACGCGAATTTTTACTGTTAATAGAGAGTGTTTAAAACTTATAAAATAATTAGGGTATTGTTACACGTCACACCTAAGATATTTGTTGGATTGTTTAAATAATAAAATCAATGGAGAATGTGGCTTCTTTTTGAGAGGTACTATACATGCATAGGGTGTACTATGGCCCGTAATATACGGTATATCGCTATTCTATATCACAAATGCATCCCATTTAAACGAGCAAGCGGATCTTTTGTAGGAGGTAAACTTAATAAGCGTATTTAATCTGATATGTAAATATAAAACTAGGAAACAGAACCCGTTATGAGTCCGGAGCAGAGCAATACTACTAAAATTTGCGATGACTACAAATTTTCATAAGCATACAATTCGGACAATCATCATTATGATGTAAATTGTGATTACGAATATCTAAGGTTCATTTTACCCGGCTTTATATATTTGCACATAAAAATATTTTCAAACTCTTGAAAGTCTGGGAAGAAGTCATCTCTTCTTCATTTGCGTTGCGTCCTATTTTTTGGTCGAATTATAATTCACATTTAATAGTGAATAATCTGAATTTAAAAATTAGAAATTTTTTATTTAATAAAATTTTGATAATATACTGTATATATTAGTTATTTATGAAAAAAAATTTAAAGTTACATCATACGTATATCTGCGACGTAATTCTATTTTAAATTGATCTAATCGTAATTAAATATTCAAAAAATGTTTGTTTCGATTTTATATTATCCATATTATAAAAATGAAAATTTTTTAGAAGATAAAAACCTACTTGCTTGAAATAATAAAAAACCTACTTGAAATTTAAGAAATGAATAATAAATACATAAGAAATGTCTAATCTAATTGTATTAAAATATGTATAAATACAGCACATATAAATATATATTTACTTTGTAAAAAAATAAAATAAAATAAAAACAAAAGATTTAAAAATAACAATGACCATTATTGTTATTGTTATTATTATTATTATTATTATTTCAGTTCTTTAACAGAACTGAAGGGCGCCGAGAGAGGGAAGGGCCGGAGCGGAGGAAGGTTTTTTTAAATAACAGATAAAACCACTCCGTTAAATGAAATGTAAAAATGGTGTAGCCCTATATAAAATCCGGGAACCACATAAATATTAATATTAATATTATCGAAAAGAACATATGTTCTATTTTCGACCAAAAATACGGGAGCGACGAAATAAGGGATTTGGTATTGTTGGTCCATTTTTTTTTTTAATTAATAAAGTAGTTTAATAAATAATTTTTTATTTGTTATTTATTGGTTGAAGCCTCAGTCTTTTCGAAGACCTATTTATATTGAATTTCACTTTCCGCTTTATATTATAAAATAATATACGCGCCTATTGAGCATCAAAAAAAACTATTCTTTGTTGTGTAATTGTTATATTTGTATATACTTGACAATATTCAAAACTATCATCTTTCAAAAACAGGATATAAATCTCGTCATTATCAACAAGAAACTAAACTGGTTTAACTGGTTTCTGACTTTTTAAGTCTTTGATATCGGTGAGAAAATTTTGATCGTCGCACAGAGCTCAGTTATTTAATTACGAATCGATTTTTTAGAATTTTTTTAATGTAGAAATATAGGTTATCAATACTAATCTGTTAATATCACAAATGTTTTCGGATTATGAATATTTGTTTTCGATGGAATTTACCTTTTTAAAGTTGATATAATATAATAAAAATCATATGCTAATTATATCGTGGAACATTTCTATTGTAAACATCTAACGAATGAACGATAAATTTGGTTAATGAGAGCGAGATAAGAGATTTGAAATTATTGGTTCTTTTGTTTTTATTCAGATGATGATTTAAATGATTTGCTTTAATAAAACTAAAAACAAAGACTGCATTATAATATGACATAAATAAAGTGAATCAACTGTAAATAATATATTACGGTAAATTACAGCTCAAAGATGATGTTTTTAATATTTATATTATCCGTATTGTCCGTGTGAATATTTAATTAATTGATTAGAAATAAATTTATTTATATTTTATATCATATTATTAATTTTTTTGCATGTTACATAAACCTTTCAGAAACGCTCATTTCAGATATTTTTGAATAAGATAAGTTGAATTTTTTTTTGTTACCCTAATTTGGACACATTGGATCGATTTTTTAAGAAACGGCTGCGTCATTAATTACAGGGACATCGAACATCGAACTTTACTATAAAGGATTAATCATATAACCTTTTAGATTTGTTCATTCAAAGAACGCCAAGTTGTTGAGCATATGATAGTATATTAATATTATCTCACTTAATATCATAAGTCCTGTAAAAGAAATAACCTTTTTTTTAAAAAAAAAATTGTGATATAAAAGAGAAAAAATGATAGTAATAATAATTATCATACATGTCAATATGCGATAGGAGAACTCAATTATATTGAACAGATGATAAATAAATTCAAAAATGTGTTCACTATTAAAATAAAATATTTTATTGCGTTTTCAGAATTTCTGATTGTAATTGAGAGATTATCAATCTTCAAATACAGTACTGTATAACCTACAGTACTATATAGTAATATATAATATATTTATATATTTTTTTTATTAGAACTTTTTTAATTTCAATAAATAAAAAAAATATATATATTTCAAAATTTCAATGATTTCAAATATTTACTCAACTGCTGATCACAAATAAAGTAATGAACTGAAATATACAGATAACTCAAATTACATAAATAATAATAATATAGTTCTTTTAATATAATTAGTTATGATGAATCGATAAGATTTTTTCATTTAAACAAAGTTCTTTTTTCTCTGTCGTGTTACTTTGATGATCGGATCACTTTGTTTTTTAACCTTTTAATTGTTTGTCCACAACTTGCTGTATGCTAATTTCGAATTTTTTAAGTATTCGAAATCTCTGCGCATAATTAACGAAAAGAAAGAATAAAGGATACCTTAACAATTATTTTCATGTAAGAATTTTATGATTAAAGATAGTCGATATGAACAATTAATGTGACTGAGGTAGTACATCATTTACTTAGACGACACGTTTCGATAAGTAAGTAGTATACTAATGCATCAATATATGTGATAAGTCGTTTATTATTTTTTCAAAGAACAATCTCAAAATGTATGTTTTAATTATCATGAAACATTTTCTCCTGTAAACAAAAACAACTAACGATGAAGATATATAAGGAAGATTTTTCCTTTATGGACAAGTTACTTTATGTTGAACTGCATATACTAATTACATCATTGAACAAGTTTTTTTTAAAAAGATAAAAAAAAATTTTCATTTACGGAACCTCATTCGGAGTTTGAGATTTTTTTTAACTTCAAAAACGGGAATAGGCTTGGGAAATTTTCGACACAAAAAAACCATATACCAACCCCGATCTGTGTTCAACTGTCGAGCATAACTCCGCATAAATTTATATAATTCCGCATAATGCGGGCCAAATGTCACGTGATTTCCAACAACATTTCCTTTTTGGGTTTTTAACGACGAAAGGTAAAGAGGTTCAATATGTTTGTTCTAGGCGTATCAAACAATTACGCCAATTATGCAAGAGTAACATACGATTTTTCAAAATCATATGGTGTGTAATTATTTATGATAATGAAATTCTTTAAAAGGAACAAATAACTAGGGATTAAAATAACCATCTTTGGATTGTTATTTTAAAAGTTTGCATATATTAAAGTTTTTTTTTAATCAAGCTTACGAAATAGTTTATTCCAATGGTACAAACATGTGTGAAACATGCCAAGAAATGAGTCTTATGGTTTTACAATTTTTCTACAAAGAATTTCTGTACAGAAAAAAGCGTCATGAGAACTTTCAATAACTTACATTTCTTGATTTCGACAGGTTCCAAATGACAATTTATAATTAATTATTTAATATATTATATCATATTTGAAATATTCAATGCACATTGGCGTTTTAGAATTGGTCATTTGCCATCCTTTATTGAGATAAAGTTTTGATTTTTTTTTTAAAAAAAAAAATCTAACCCAAACGAAACACCTTATCGTTATTATCGTTATCAAAGAAAAATTGTCGATACGGACAAACGTAAGAATAGTTATTTTTTCAAAAAAAAAGAGAAAAAGAATAAAAAATTTTGCCATATCATTTTAAAAAATAATTTAGAAGCTAATATGCAATAAATTTTAAAATTTCTCTCTTTATTGAAGGGCATTACGGCATTAAACTTTTGTCATGCCGATCATATTTGTCACACGGATTGTTAATGAATTAATGGTGGTTGGTCGGAGGTTAAGAATTTTGTAAGTAAATCTTACGCAAAGGTAATCGCCTTAACATGAATGAACTTTTGTGAAGAGATGATAAAGAACAACTTTTCTTTTATGGACAAATTATTTTAAAATGCATATATTAATTGAATCACCGATCGATAATACTAGATAATTGCAGATCTTAACGCCAAAAACAATGTATCTTTTTCTAGGCTTTAGCATCAATATAAAGAATGCAAAAAAAAAACAATACTATTACGAAAGCAGGTTTAATGCAACTTTTTAGTAAATAAGATTCTGCAAATGGAACAAGAAATATCACATATTTTTATAATAACAATTATAAAATATTTTTTTTAAAGTTTTCTAAATCTGTTACATAATATTATTTAATTTATTTTAGTGGTGCTAACATTTGTAAAACATGTCAAGAAACGTACATTAAGATCTTACAAATTTCTGCAACGAAATTTCTAAATAGAAAAAACGTCATGGGAACTTTCAATCAGATTACAATTATAATTATTAATAATTAATTATTAAGGTTATTTTAAAAAAATTGTATTATCTTATTTTTATTAGTCATAAAGAATAATTTTAAGTAAATTATTTTGTTGTAACTATTATTATTAAAAATTTTATTTGCGCCTGATGTACGCGATTTTTTTTTTATCTTATATATCTTTATTGATAAAATTAATATAAAGAAAAAAAAATGAGAATCTTTTCCTCATATGCATTAGCTATTTGCTATTCAAACAAGTTACGAATTTTTTTTTTAAAATAAAAAAATATGTATCCGATCTACAATTTCAATTCACGTGATCATTTATAATATAATCAGACAAATCAGTAGTCACCATTTAATGCTATGATAATTGATAATTCCGGCCAAAAGTCACGTGATTTCCAATAATATTTCCTTTTTATCTTTTAACGACGAAAGGTAAAGAGGTTCAATATGTTTGTTCTAGGCGTATCAAACAATTATGCAAGAATAACACACGATTTTCAAAATCATATGGTGTGTAATTATTTATGATAATGAAATTCTGCAAAAGGAACAAATAACTACTAGGGATTAAAATAACTATCTTTGGATCGTTATTTTAAAAATTGGCATATATTAAAGTTTTTTTTTTAATCAAGCTTACGAAATAGTTTATTCCAATGGTACAAACATGTGTGAAACATGCCAAGAAATGAATCTTATGGTTTTACAATTTTTCTACAAAGAATTTCTGCACAGAAAAAAGCGTCATGAGAACTTTCAATAGCTTACATTCCTTGATTCCGACAGGTTTCAATTAATAATTATTATAAAATTTTATCACATTTTGAAATATTCAGTGTATGTTAGCGTTTAGAATTGGTCATTTGTATTTTTGTTCCCTTTTTTTTTTAGAAAAAAAAAATTTGATCTAAACGAAGCATCTTATCGTTATCGTTATCAAAGAAAAATGGTCGACACACGGACAAATTTAAGAATAATTATTTTTTCAAAAAAAAAAATAAAATAAAAAATTTGAGATAATTTTTAAAAAATAATTTAGAAGCTAGTATAAAGCTAGTATGATATAATAAAATTTTGAAATTTTTGTTAGTAACTTTAATATATAGTCGTTGTAATATCCGTGATCTGCATGGGACTTGTAAAAAATATAAAAAATATATACATGGCGATATTTGACTTTTTTATCTTGTGATACATTGTCCAATAATAATTGATTTTATTTTATTCTATCGATGCTAGAGACATGATCTTACCGTCATTCAACTCGTCTCGCTGAGACGGTTCTAATGAGCTAAAGATCGTTCCAATACAATCAGTAGAAGATGGGTTATATCTTAGATCGGAATTTTTATTTTTTGACGTTCGAAAATTTAAAAAAATGCGAAAATTAAGATAACTCGTTATGTAGTGATCAAAAAAAAATGAAAAAAGACTCATTAGATTCGTCTCATTAAGACCTATCGAATGATGCAATAAATAAAAATTCTCGATAAGGAGATAATTAAGAACATTATTTCTTATGAACAAGCTGGTTTAAAATGCACATATGAGTTGAGTTTTTCATATTACGAAATTAACTTGGACAATTTTGTTTTTTATTGATTTTATTTAACATTAATTTATCTTTTTCGTTATATCTGATATAGAGGTTTCATGGGTTTGTTCTAATCTTTTAGCATCAATATAAAGAATGCAAAAAAAGAACAATAATATTACGAAAGCAGATTTAATGCCAACTTTTCAGAAATAAGATTTTGTAAAGAGGTTTAAATATGTATAAACATTTTTATAATTACGGTGTAAAAAATAAAAATATTTTATTATGTTCAGTTTCTAAATCAAATTACAAAATAATTCATTTCAGTGGTTGAAACATGCCAAGAAAACGTATATTATGATTTTACAAATTACTGCAACGAATTTCTATATAGAAAAACACCATGAAAACTTTCAAATAAATTATTAAAGATTATTTTTTTTAAAAAAAATTGTAATATCTTAAAAAAAGTCGATACGAACAATTTTAAGTAAATTATTGAAAAAGAATCTTTTTGATGTACAATACAATTTTGTAGTAATAAATTCTAATATTCGCGTCTGATATATAAAAATTTGCCAAGAAAATTCAAATACTACGTGATGTCTTGACGATTTCCTGTCTATTACGCGATTTTTTTTATCTGACATATCTTTTGTAATACTATACTGTATATTGATATTTGATAAAGAATATCTATGTTAATTGGGACATTTTACTTTTAAGATCGGTGATACAACATATGCAGCTAAAATGCAGAACTTCTTTTATGTCTGACAAAAAAATCATTCCGTATTGTATCTCGGTATATAAATTTTTGGGTTTACCACAAAATCCTGACAACCATAAAATCGACAGTTTACAATCACGACACCAATCTTTGACCGTCAAAAGTTTTTTTTTTTTAAAAAAAAAAAATTATATAAATTTTCCATTAAGCATTTGAAAATGCAGTGACGCAGTAACGGGTCTTAATTTATTCAATATAATTAAAATATAATTTGTAAATTTTATTAATGCCAATGTAAATTGTTTGCAAATTTTTTTCATATCACAGTTTGACCCGGCCGCCCGGATTTTTTATTTTGAAATTCAAAAACTTTTAACCAATAAAATTTAGCTATCCGATCAACAATTTTCATATTTTAAATTTTTGGCATGGGAAATCAATTGTAAAATATTTAATAAAATAAATAAATAAAATTGCTAATCTTTTTTTTTCATTTATCAGAATGATAAAGCAATGTGTTTATCTCAATTTATGATATTGATTTCTGTGATACATGCGGTTATCACATGATATTATAAAATATAAACTATTTTTATGTACAATATATTACTAGATTACTAAACGATTCCTTATCTTCTAAAATTAGAAATAATTGCATTAAAAAATTAACTAATCTCAATTCATCTGATCGAATCTCAGTCAGGATTTTGGCTGGATCTGTGACTGTCATGATTTTGATTCGATCAATTATCGGGATTTTGGTGTCGGGATTATAGACTGTCGATATTATGGGTGTCAGGATTTTTGGGTGGCCCCATAAATTTTATTGCATTTGGAATTTTGTTAGTTAGTTAAAAAAACAGGGGTATGTAGTTTAAAGTTTTTGAAAAAATACCCCTGAAATGAGCAATTTTTTAATGATCTCCTCGCGAAAAAAATATTTATAAAATATTTCATAATTCCATAATACCCGCTATAATTCCAGTCAAGGTCACGTGAAATTAGTCAAACGATTGCACCAGTTATGGACAATCGATTTAATGAGATTCTGTAAAAGGAACAATAAATGATAATAGCTATCTTTGTATCGTTATTTTAAAAATTTGCATATACTGTACTAAGTTTTTTTTTAAAAAAAATCAAAATAATGTCAATTGTACAAACATGTGTGAAACATGCAAAGAAATGTGTCTTATGATTTTAAGTGTCGTGTAAACTTTTAAAATCTTAAAATTTAAGGGTTTACTTGATTCCGAGTGGTTTTCCAAAAGACAATTCATTAATAAAAAAATTATGAAATTTTCAATGCATATTGGCGTTCGGGATTAGTTATCTGTCGGATAAAGTATTCTTTTTTTTTTTTTAAAAAAAAAAGAAATGAATCTAAATGAAAAACTATTAAAGAAAAGTGGTCGACACGAACAAATTATTTTGTTTTTGAAATTGTATTTTTATTTAAAAAAAAAAATTTTAAAAATCCGGTTTTTATACCAGGATATAAAAATGAAATTAATTGCTGATCGTCACACACACGAACCTTAAGTGTAACAGAACTTTTTAAGCAAATTTCACGCGAATATAATCCTTTAACCTGCATGAACTTATTTGTTAAGAAAGAATATATATATATATATGCACATATAAACGATGTTCTATTTATTTTTATTTGTCAATCGCTTATCAGCTTTGTGATACTGTACATTCATATCACTATACCAATAATATTTATATCTTTTTTTTTTCACATTTTTTTTTAAAAAAAAAATTTTAATTTGGTTCGAATTATATGAAACATTTTCTCCTGCAATATGAACGGCTAATTGGATATAATGAGAAAGATTTTTCCTTTATGGATAGTTTATTTTAATAAACTGCATAAAACCAATTGTATTACGAATTTCCTCAACATACCCGATCCGCTGATCATCACATACAGCTTTTCTCAAAGGATTATAATCTTAAAGAATCGTAGACTCCAAATGACATTCATAATAATTCTAACTTAATAGTTTACTTGTTGATATAGAAGGTTAGTTGTTTCACAATTAATAGTAAGTTACTTCTGTTTTTACAACTATGAAGCGCAACCCGATCCCTAGTTTACCATTGATGTATTCCTATTTCCTGGGATCTGCCGACCTGAGATGTATCCTTTGAAGTTTTTAATTATTACAATAAAAATTTTTTTTTTTTGTATTTCATATCAAATGAAGTTTCCTTAATAATGAATATAATAATATTAATTTTGGCTAGGCTTGTTAAAACTAGTATTTTCTTTAAGAATACTACTACTGAATACTGATTTATCGATCTTCGATCAGACGAATTATTTTTAGCATGAAACATTTTATTTGATTTTCATGAATGTCTAAAAATAAATTACTTGATTTATAACAAAGCCTTAAACTGGGCACATTTTATAAGAGAAAAAATTTAACCACGAAGGCGATTGTATAAAAAAAAAAATGTTTAATTATTAGCTAATAGACGCCCAGTTAAATTCCTGAAAACCAGTAATAGCCTAGTCAAGTATGCGTGTAGTTTAAAAAAAAAAATTTTATATACTTGAGAAGATTTCTTGGCGATATATTATTGGAGCAAAAGCATTACCGTCTAGCACTGCATATAGTATCCCCCTTTGAGCGTACCCCACTTTATAAGACTCGGGTATTTTACTAGATACAAAAATTTTACCCCAATTAGTAGTACCCCCCCTTAATTCTGGTAACTTTCTTAATTCTGGTAAAAATTATATTTTATACCCTATATATAGTGCCCAGTATCTCACAAAATATTATTCAATTTTTGAACCAGGTTTTTTGTATAAGACCTAGGGGTACTATATGCAGTGCTGGACGGTACATCACACCTTCTTTTTTAATATAAAAATGATCGACTTAAATGTTTCATGAGGGAAAGAAAAAAAAAATTCTTCTTTTTATGTACTATTAAAGTAATTAAGCATTTATATTAGTAGTAATAACCATATGAGTATTGTTCAAGAAGTTGAAATGCTCCGACAGGAGATTGCAAACGGACCTCCATTATTTCCTCCTCCAAACGATAATGCTGAAGAATTGTCCAAACAGTTTAAACGAAAAAATACTCGTTCAAAAAAACTCGTAAATTGCCGTATGTTGGTATGCTATTTCATTAGAAATCAAACTCAGCAAACATACAGAAAGTATGTTATTAATAAGGTTGCAGGAGAATTATGGCGAACTACGACTCGAAATAATAAACTCGCTTATAAGAACCTATGTAATCAAATAAATTCAATAATTAATCAATAATTAAATCATTAGATCTGATTTACAACAAGATTAAATTTTAGAACCTTGCGCAAACCAATTTCTTAGAAAGTAAACTTGACGGAAGATAGGAATTGGATTTCAGTATATGTGTATAATAAAATATTTTAGATAAATTAGATTACTGTATGAATCAATTCTTACTAGTATTTACCTTGTAAGAAATTCATACAACCATGTATAATAAATTTTTCATACCTGATTATTAAGGTTTATATATTCATAAATTCATAAAAATTAAAATCAAGGTTTTAATAAATTAACAACAATCTCTTTAATGTCACTGAAAAAATTATTGGGAAGTTTTGATTGGGTACGGTACTAAAGTGATAGATTGCATTTTAAATTGGATTCTGAACGACTTAATAAATGATAGAGTTAAATAATATTATTGAGTCATCAAAATTACACTTAGCTGCTCAAAGTTTTAAAAGTTTACAATTTTTAATTAAATTTCCAGACATTCTTTCTTGGTTTGATAAATCGAGACTAAAGGAAAAAATAAGAGATTGCCCATTTTATTCCATTACATAAAAACTAAACAAAAAAAAAAAAGAAAGATTTCAAACATTATACACGGTGTAATTTTGATATTAACCAAATTTTATAATTGAGGAGTTGAGTCTCTTGGCTTGTCGACATTCATTTAACGATATCGCGTTACTTTTAGAGTACGCTCACGCTTTGGAATTATTGGCGGTTGAGGTTGAGTTTTGATGTCTTTCGTGATTTTCCTTATAAAAACAATTATAATACGAAAAAAAATAAGTATCATAAGACGAAAGCAAAAATGTTTATCTTGTCAAGAATCGACAAAGTGTCTAAACTAAAACGAAAAGGATTAACGTCCCTGAATAGAACACTTTTTAGATGATCACGTTTAGGCGGTGTAGCCACTTATATCGTACACTTGATAGTCTTACAAGAAAAAAATTCTATCGTACATTCAATTTGTAACAAAAAGATTTGCTTGTAATAAAGAAGGATTCATTGCACATTTTCAACCAAGTTAAAATTATTATATAACAATTGGATTAAAAAAATCCCAGAATCTGGTTATGTTTAATTAAAAATGGCACAGGAATTTCTTAAATTAAAAAAATCTAGAAAAATCTAGTTCCACTTTATTAAAAAATAGTACCTGAATTTTCTAATAAACTGGTCCTGTTCTATTAGGTATGGAGGGTATATTTTGATTAAATTCGAGGTAAATATAAACGTATGTCGTACAATACAAAAAAAAATCCTGACTTAGCAAAATTTTGCTGTACACTTTGGGCAATTTTTCAGATAGAGTTCACACTATATAAAAAATTTTCATATTCAGAGGCTCTATTTGGATTCTACAGACTAACAACTCCTTAAGCTCCTGATCCATGTCCCACCGACAATCATTTCACCGACAATTACCGACAGACGTTTCACCGACTCGCAGGCAAATGTTTCGCCGACAATCATCTCACCAACAAGGGAATTTAGGATTAGAGTTAGGGTTAGGTAAGAAAATTAGGGTTAGGATTAAGGTTAGGTAAGGAATTAGGTTAGGATTAGGGTTAGGATAAGGTTAGAGTAATTGGATTAGGATTTCAAAACTGTCGATGAAATGACTGTCGGTAAAATGATCCATTATGTTTTTTGAAATAGAAGAACCGTTAAAGAGAAAGAAAAAAATACTGTAGCTTCACACAGTCCTTCTTCGTTAAAACTATTTAAGTCCATAAATTAGGAAAGTCGTATTGATGACAACTTATAAATTATCTTCGTATTCATCAAATAATCTGTTCCAATCTCTTTTGTATCCTAAATTCTCAAAAGACTTAATTCTGAATTGAACGTGAGGAACATATTTCAATAAAAAGATGGATGATTCTAAAGAATTTTTTACTTACACAAACATTCACGCAATCTCAATTGATTATAATGAAACCACTTCAAAGACTCAAACAATCAATCTATTTGTGCTTAAATATACAATAATGAATAACCATGAATTGGCTGCTATCGCTGTATCGCACAAGAAAATTAGTAATCATATTAATTATAATGCAAAAAAACTTTTGTTCTTTTTTTTCAATAATAATGAACGTAAAAAAGAAATAATTACTCTTGCCCTGGTGGTATTTTTGCATCATATTCTTGGAGATATATCAGTCGTAAAAGATTAGTTGTGAGAATTGATCCTATTATAAAAAAAAATCGATATCAAACCTCTTTTATAATGTGATTTTTTTTAAAACAACAATAACTTCTCTTACCCATCGTTATTTTAAGGCATATAATTATCTACTGGATTTGGAACCCTTCCCAAAGTTGTATTTCTAAGATTTGACAAACCAATTACGTCTGCTGGATTTAGACACGAATTTTGTTGGATAAATTGAGTCCTGTTGTATAGTCACAGCTCAGGTATTAATATTGTTGAAGAATGGATAACAGCCTTTCATCTTAAAGATCGAACAAATTAGACTACAAATAATTGAACAATATGACATTCGAGTTACAGTTTCATTTATGCGGAGCAAAAATGAAGTTAACTGCATTTAATGAGTAATCAATCAATATTGTTCGCTTTATATTGCGCAACTTTTATAAAGTTTTCTTTTTGTCTTACTCATTATTATAAATTAATAAAGGAATATATTTTTTTTAACGCTTTGATGAATCTTTGTCTAACTTTAATCCTTAAATTAAAAAGATACGATGAAAGTTACACATGCGTGACATTTCATAGTTCATATGTTGCTTACAAATTTAGAGTTTCAGATTAAGAGCGCGTTACTGACCAAGATTCCATCTTATCATGAATTCTAACGAAGTTTTTATTCATTATTAGTAAATATTTGCGATTTAAATCATCCTTAAAAGATTAATAACATAATTTGTTGAAGTTGATTAATATTTACCTGATATTAGGCTCAAAATAGAAGCATATTACCGATGCAAGGTTGTTAATTGTTGCCGATCAATAATTACAGTATACTGTGATTTAAGATTAGAGATCGTGATTGCCTATCAAAAATAAAAATAAATAAATAGGTTTGTATAAACAGATGAATCTAACAGATGAATCTACCAAATCATAAATATAAATAAAAACAAATATTCTGTGAGATATCATTTATTAACTTAAAGCAAATTGATGCAAAGTGGAGAAATAAGAAAAAAAACAGTATGCAATAAATATATCTCTATAAAAAAAATTACCATGTTTTTTTTTTATTTCATGTTTTTTCATCATATTCACGGAGTTTTTACAGAAATTATAGTACGGATAAAATTTTTATAGGGTTATTAAAAGAAATTTTCGATAATTTCAACTTATCAACTAAAATTATAACTAAATGACAAATAACTTTTCTAAATAAGAGAATAATTTTGTTAGTTTAAGTTTAGTTTAAATAAAAGTAATTTTACACTCACGAAAATTATCTAAATAATTTACAAACAATCCCTATGTACCAAATTTGTATTAAATTTATATATTTTGTACTTACTATTCTTTATTTACAAAAATAATTTGTGTTATATTCCAATTGGGTAGGAATTTAGCCACATACATACAGTAAAATTATAGTGTGCCACTTTATAGTATTCTAGTTTAATTATAATTTTTTTTCAAAAAAATCATTGGCAACTATATTTATATTCGCATAACAATGTTTTTCAAAAAAAAATTTTTATTTATTTTTAAATTTTCGTCATAATGACGTGCTTTGTTTTTCTCTCCCTCTCTCTCTTTTTTTTTTTTTAATAAAAAAAGGAATTATTTTTAGTAATTCAACTAAGAATATTTTTATACATACATATTAATGAAAGTTGTCCATTTTTATAAAGATATTCATTGATGAATACATAAACAATTGTCTAAATAAAGAATGAAAAAATAACAAAGTAAATGGGAAATATTGAAAGAGAAGAAGCTAATCAATTTTTGGTGTTTTTAAAATGCGATCTACAAAACCAAACCCAGGGGTAACCCTGGATTGAAAATTTGATCAACCAATTGATCGAATTTCGGGATTGAATTATCCCAATCGGTATGTATGTTCAAGGTAAAAGATAAATAGCAAAAAATTTATATAAGTATAACAGCTAAATTGATTCAGATTCCACAACCCGGGAAATTTCGCAATAAAATTTTAATTATGGAAATTCTAACACGAAAAAAGACTCATTGTATAAAATTATTCTTTATCATTCTTTTTATTTACTAGAAAATTCCGAAAATTCCATAACCAGTAAGGAATAAAAAATTCACATTCAGATTTTATGCCAAAAATTGCCAATTCCTAAAAAGATTAAATGTAACTAACGTTCTATATAATTAAATATTATCAAAACATTTAACTAGCGAAGAAAATATTCGTAAAAGAAAACAAAAATGAAAATATAAAAATTATATTATCTCGTATAAAATGACCATCATATATTATCTTATTTTTTTAGTTAAACGTTCATAATTTTTTTAAAATGACCGATGTCCAATGATTTAATTACCGCCACTATTCACCCGTATAGATGCGGTTGATTGAATTTATTTGATCACTTAGGTTAGAATAAGCGAATTTATTATTTCGAGTCGTAGTTCGCCATAAATCTCCAGTAACCTTATCAATAGCATACCTACTGTATGTTTGCTGAGTTTGATTTCTAATGAAATGATATAACAACGTACGGCCATTTATGGGTTTGTTTGCGCGGGTATCATTCCGTCTAAACTGTTCGGACAACTCTACAGCATTTGCGTTTGGGGGAGGAAATAATGGAGGTCCGTTTGCAATTTCCTGTTGGAGAACTTCAACTTCTTGAACAATATTCATATTTTTATTATGTTACGTCGATAATAAAAACGAAATCTATTTATTTGTCTATTTATTATTATTTTTTTTTTTTGTTTTTTTTTATATATATGTTTTTTTTTTAATTTATTTTTTAGGGAGAGGACATAGAGAAGTTGGACGTGTTGGACGCGGCATAAAACAAAAGTTGGAAAAATTTCGATATTTTTATACAAAAACACAAAAGATTGTGATGTAATGTTTTCACCTAATAAACATATCACCAAGCAATTTAATTTCTCTTGAAATTGATTTGTGTAATTCGAATTCGCCCTTATTTACCAAAAAAACTTTAATAAATCAAGAAATGAAACTTGATCAAGTGGTAAGGTAAATATAGAAGATAAAAATATATTTTTTTTAAAAAAAAAAAAATCCATCGCGGTTTATTATTTTTTACTTATCTGATTTGGTCACAAGTAACATAGTGATAGCATTGAGCTTAAATCCCATCAAGAAATGAAACTTGATCTTTTAGAAAATAAAACGCCGAAAGTAAGTAGTAAGGTAAATATAGATTATAAAAATATATTTTTTTAAAAAAAAAATTCATCGAATTTATCTTCGATTATTTTTGGAATTTTAGACTCGAAATAGTTTACCGGTTTTTACAGGTTCAGGCGCCAAATTGACCTTATTAAACGCGTGATACGAATGATTCACTACGATCTGGTAAGGTGCGAATTTTATTCTCCCGAAATACTTTTAAGTACATCTTGCGAAACACACATGGTAGACCTCATGTCGATTACGTGAATTTACACATAATGTGGACTCTACAAATCATTTTGGTGCTTGACGTAGTACTGTATAAATAAATTAACTCTGTAGCTGTAGGCATAAATAAAAGTTTTTCTGTGTGTCGATTTCGCTGTTCGATCTTTTTCTTTTACGATAATGACCAGTTACCAGTTAATGAGGTCTATTTTTAGGATAGATTATTAGAAACAATGATGTAATCACTAATCAAAACTTTTTATCTATAAATAGTATAGTATATCTAATATAGATCAAATTTTGGTATTGTCTCCTCAGTATAATAACTTTAATGGATTTTTAATGATAAGATATTTTGAGATCAAAACTAGCCAAAACTATTAAATGCCGCGACCGAACACGTTTTAATATGGTTTAATGCATTCATTTAACTTTATATTCATCTATAAAATACTGGATAACACTGGATAAGACTTATTGATATCATGTAAATATCATGCAAGATAAGACAATAAACCAATAATAAGTGAAAATTATATGCATAAAAAAAAAAATTTTTTTCGACCAGAATTAATACGACGTTTAATTATGATTATAAATCTTTATTTACTTGTACTCTCGATTTTTTTTTAGATTTATTTATTTATTTAATATTTTCTTTATGGCAAAATTGAATTTATATTTACTTCAAATCTCGTGTAACAGATATATATAAATCACAAAAATAGTCTCTTTATTTTTAATTTAGTTCATAATGAAATCTTATGATAAATTTAGTACACAATAGATGTAATATATGATACACTTCTAATCCAAATTGTGTTATAACCGTATAGTAATTAATTCAATTTCATTCTATTTCGATTGTATTAATAATGTATCAATAACATATAAAGTAGTTAAGTGGTGCAAGCAAGGAATCGATAAAACTTCTCCGATCAAAATCCTGAGTTTTAGTCGTAAAGCGGTTCAATTTGATGTTTCATTTATATTATTATTTAAATATTTTATATTTTAATGAATTACTTTGTACATGAAGGTTGATCATCTGATTTTTTCATTTTTCAAGTTGCAGATAAAGTATTCTTTTTCTAATTAAATTAGGAGTAATGTGTAAGGTCTCGGAGTTTGGGAGTTTAGATAAAGCCGGCATGGATTGTTCCGTTACACAAAAGATGCGGTAATTAACGTCCTGACCATCGCTTACGTAAAATTGGGTCTGGTCCAAAACCCGAATGTCAAAATCCCGAATAGTACGAAATCCCCCGAAAAATTGACCAGCATTAAGCATAATGCTGGCCGGTTCAGGATTTTCGGGATTTTGACATTCGGGATTTTGTATGGATCCCGTAAAATTATTTTAGTCAAATATTATTATTTTATAAAATGCAATGTTTGAATTTAATATATTTCACAACTTAACTAATTATTAATTATTAAAATATATATACGAACTAAGGAATACGAAAAAAAAATAACTAGAAAAGAATATGATTGTGATGAGAAACTAATCAAATAAAAATAATAAATAAATATAAAATCAAAATAAAAAATATCCTGATAGTTTCAATTTGAAGAGCCAAGTCCCCAAGTAATTTGATGATTTTAGTGTTCAGCTGTGACGGCGTGACTTCAATGGTGCAATGAATGAACAAGATTAGTACAGAGGTTATGTTAATAATAAAAGTGAACAGAGGCATAAATCAAACAATAATTCGTAGAGGAGCATTATTAATATGTTCTGAGTTACATAACAATATACCTGACCCGATGTCATTAGACAGAATTATTTATTTTTGTACTCTATAATTAAATTATCTATATTATGATAGCAAAAGATCGCTCTGATTAAAGAACGAAAACCATTTTGGTGCAATACATTTAACTTCTACAATAGGACAAACGTTAGTAATTCTTTGCTTATACAAAATTTAAAAAATATTTAATTTTAATAAAATTTGTAAATGAAAAAATTCATTTTTGATATATATTGATCAGATTGTATTAAATAAAAGGTTTAAGTCGACCTAATATAATGTGAAAAATTCAACCTACGAAGCTCTGATACTAGTTACAGATCACAGATTGGTACAGAAATATAGGACTATGCAGACTTTTACTTTAAAGGTCAAATATACATTATCTATTTCTGACCAACTGCTAGCTACATCTCTTGTATTTAAATGTCTTCCTACCAAAATATGGTAAAATTCAACATGGAACATATGACAAATTTTGCTTCTTTACTGAAAAACTTAGTAATAATTGATAAATCCATCCTAAGAAAATATCTTATTGTCGGCTTTCGAGCCTTCCGGCCACGTGCTTTTTAACAAATCACTATATTCTTCTTGGGTAAGGATAAATCTTTATGAATGCTTCTGAAATGTTCAAGAAAGAAACACAAGAAAGAAATAATCTTGAAATAAATTTAATTAAATTAATACTATTCTGTGACATAATTTTTAAATACATCATAGGTGGATCGTAATTCCATATGGATTAGTAGACACTCTCGTATGAAACTGATAGTATGCTAATATGCTTTATGTTTATCACGTACGGTAAAAAAATATGATTTACGAAATTCAAAGTACGACAGAATAATGAATAATTATTTGAATACAGGTTAACCTTCTTACGGTAACTTTTTTTTTTTTCTATCCATATTTAGTTTAATAAATTTATACAATATATGCAAAGTTAATAATCACTTTCTGATTTGTCAGTTAAATAAGCAAATTTTATAGAAGATCCTTGTTTAAATGCTACCAAAATTACTTGATTTAGAACTGAGACGTTTCACACAACTGCCTTCTAAACATGTTTCTTTTCTTTATACAATATCACAGTAGGTAACACAACAACATTGTGCGTAGTATGTAACGTTTTTTCGTTGCACAAATTTTAAGTATAAATAGGGGAACGAGTTTTATAAAACATTAATTATACTAAATTCAAACTCTATTTACGAAATGGATATTTTTAATAAGAATTCTTTAAAAGTAACTTCTGAACCTGATAATGGTAAAGTTGAATCAGATAAAAAATCCAAAAAATACAAAATATCATTCAAAAAAAGTAGTAAAGAAAATGCAAAAGTAGCTTTTAAAACCGCAACGGAAATCGCTCAGAAATTTGTACCATATTTAGATACAGCAATCGGTCTAGCAAATTCGATCATAGAATGTTATGACCTAGCAAAATACAATAAAGAAATTTGTAGAGTAATGGCAGACAGAGTAGAATTGGCTGTAACATCAATCAAATTATTAAAAAGAAGTATTAATAATGGAGCCCAATTTCAAGAAAAAAGTTATTATGAAGCGTTTCTTCATTTTAATGAAATATTAATACAAATTGAAAGTTTTGTTAAAGAGGTTTCCTCAATGAACAAATTTATAGAATTTTTTAATGCTGCATATGTTAAAAGTCAATTTGAAGTTATTAGAGATGATTTTGATCATGCTTATAAAGCGTTACATCTTGCCATCTCTATTGATCAAGTTATTGATCGTGAAAAGGAAGACAGTACAATTAAAACAACTTTGCAAGAATTAAAAGAATACTATCAAAATATTCATAAAGGAATGTCTGATAATTATAATCTTACAACAGTTCTTGCTGCAAAAGTTGAAAATTTGGAAAAGAATAGTGATAAAAATCTACTCTTTGAACCACCACGAATTGATCCAAGAGATATTACACCGCACGATTTAACTGATTATCATGGTAATGTTAAACTCATGAAATATAAAACTCTTGATGTGGCTTGTAAAAAAATCAATACTTCTATTGATGAAGATAGTCCTGATTCAAAGAGAGTTCGTGGAACTTTAGCTATTTGGAATCAATTACATGAATGTCCTCATATAATTAGATTCTTTGGAATTTCAAAATTGGATATTGGAAATTGTATGATTTTCGAGTGGGCTGAATTAGGAAATTTAAAGGATGTTTACGAAGGAAAAAAAAAAATAACACTTACTTGGCAGGCTAAATTATACATAGCAAGGGATGTTTCTCGAGGTCTTGGTTTCCTTCACGTTATTGGTACATTTTTACCCATTTTAATATTTGTATTTATTTAATATTTAAAAGTTTTAGAATTAAATATCATCATTATTTTAGGCATTTTACATCATAATATAAAAGCGGAAAATATATTGGTCAGTTTTCGCATAATTCACTAGTAATTATCCATATTACTTACTTTTCATTGACATTTTAATTTTTTTTTTTTTATAGGTAACAGATAATGGATATAAATGTAAAATAACTAATTTCGATCTCAGTCGTGGAATAGAAGATGAATCTCATGAATTAACAGATATTATCGATGTAATTCGTTGGATGGCTCCAGAAAAGATTGAAAGTTTTGGATCAAAAAAATACGTACCGTATACTTATAAATGTGAAATGTACAGTTTTGGAATGTTTCTTTGGGAACTCTCTTTTAACAGAATTCCGTATGAATATCTTAAACCTAATGAAATATCAAAACATGTTATGGAAGAAAAACGAGAGACCTTAGAATTTGAAGATGGTCCAAGTGATATTATTGAAGGCTTTAAAAATATCATTGAATTAGCATGGCAACAAGATCCTAAACGACGACCAGAAGATCCAGTTGTTTCAAAAATTCTTGAAACATTAGCTAAAACCCATTCTTTCGAAGGACATCCATACGAGAAAAGTATAAATGAGTCGGTTACTTCTTTGGCAATTTCACAAACAAGTCAAAGTGAAACCGATACTGACGAATTTTCTGATTTAATTCTTGGTGATGAAGATGATGATTTTGAATTATTACCTTTACAAAAAGGGCTTGACCTTCATCACAATAAATCTAGAGAATTGAAAACAGCAGAAGATTATAAACTCCCTTGGATCATTTTTAAAGCTCATGCAGAATTCGGTAATAAATTAGCAATTTATTGGAAGGGGTATTACCTATGGGAAGGATATTTTGTCGAAAAAGATCGAAAAGAGGCCGTTAGATTATTTAAAATAGCAGCAGATGCTGGTATTGCAGAGGCTCAATTAAGATATGCTTTCGCGTTCATTAAGAATCCTGATTTACCTTATGATAAAGACATTTTCTTAGAATATTTAACGAAATCTGCAGAAAATGGTAATGTTGTAGCTATATATAATTTGGGAGATGTTTATTATAAAGGTAAACGCCAAGTCCCTGAAAATAAAGAAAAAGGTATTGAATATCTCAAAATTGCTGCGTTAAAAAATTATAAATCGGCGACTGAAGCTTTGAAAAAATATAACGTCTCCCTTTAATTGTAATTCTTAAGATTAAATATATGTAGCTTTTTTATTTATTCACATGTAACAAGTCTTGATGTGAAATTATAAACGAATAAAGTTCATCTAAATTATTTTTAAGTGCCTGAAAATAAAAAAAAATATTTTTTTATGATTTTGCCAATGCACAAATTATTTAAATAATTATAGTAAGACTTCCCAGTTCTCAATCCATTCATGATCTTATTTTATATCATTTGCTATTGTATGAGATGTGTATTATGAGTATAGATGCCAGCTAAAGATTATATTAATATCATTGATGTAATAATAGTTATGTGGAAACTACTTGAGGGAGATTTGACAGGTATCTATAATTATGATTTACCTTTCAACATAATTTAGAAGAGTTTAGCAATAAAATTTTGAATATAGAATGAAGTGGAAATTTGTTTCATTTGGGAAACTTCTCGTCTCTTGCAGAACTAAAATGCTATACGAGGACCCAGAAATATAGAAAACTTTTTACTATTAGCTATACATATGGGTTTTTATGAGAGCGCTACGCGTTATTGACACCTGATATCAAAAATCCTATGAAAATAAGTAAATAAGATTTCAGAACTTAAGGATCACATGATTTATTGTATTTATGATTTTCGCAACACTATTAGTGTTTTTATTGTTTATTGTCTCATTTAACCTATTATATCATTTTTTTCGCCCAAAATAATTAAGATAATGGTAGGGTTCTGTTTAACATGCGTTTATAAAAGATGCGGATTAGCAGGATTGAGTTTTGACTCGCTTATTTTCTTAATAAACGATTATATTCTTTTTTAGAGTAGTAAGGAAGCTTCAAACAAATTTACTAAATTTTGCCGATATATATTGTATTTGTCACCATTTTTAAGCTAATATTTATAAACAGTTCTTGGCGATATGAACTTTACAACCATCAGATAAAATTATTGACGGATTGGGACGGACTAGTACTTTACGGCAACCGCGTCTTTGTCATTCTCCATCATGTCAATATCATCTTTACTTGTTTTTACTGATGACAAATTTGAAGCTTCTAGTACAAATACTTTACTGTATTGTTCAATTCTTTTTCTTCTCTTAAATTATTATTAACTTGATTATATTATCATTTTAATGTATTCGTAAGCTAATAGTGGAGGGATACTCTTAAGAAAGATAGTTTGCAAAGTGTGAATGTCCAAAGAATGAGTATTAACAATATGTGGCAAAACTCATGCTGTAAAACAAAAATTCCATACAACGACCTTTTATATGATACCAACTATAATTCATAAAAGTTAAAATTAGTGCGTAAACATAGTGTTCAAACGCTCGCGTTGTTTTTTTATAATAAACATTCACTATAATATATACCGTTATGTTAAGTTTTAAATTTAAATTTCGAATCGTAAAATTCTTAACATTTTAATATAAGAATATGATGAAGTTAACGTATTAATATTTGAAGAGTATAGAGGATAATTCATTTTTAATTGTTTTCATTCAATAAATAATTTTTTTTTCAAATTTAGATTATTAATATATAAAAGAACCATTGATTAATATCTTTGACATACATTATTGCACGATAGATGTAAAAATAATATAAGAAGCTTTATTGAAATTGGTTGTCATAATTTAAAGTAAAAAAAAAGGCAAAGTTTTAACAGTCTCATAAATAATTTATCATTTCTAATTTATTCATCATCTTTTTCATCTGCTGTAATTATATCATCAATAATAAACCAACCAATAATTGGTGAAACAACTAATTCATTAGAGTTTTCAAAAGCATTTTGTTGCGCACCTAAAAATCCTGCAACAAATTTTAATTTAAGTTCAGTATCAGTCGTAAATGGAACTGCAACATTTCCACTAGGGATACTAGATGGTACAAGTGAATTATGTCCTATTTTTGTTCCATTTTTTTTATAAGGATAAAAAGCCGCCATCCACCCACTAATATCACCACTAAAACCCGAACCAAATCGTTGTCTTGAGGCGATTGTTGCCCAAAATTCTTGGTCAACTTCACCTTTATAAGTTTCTACTAATTTCCATATAACGGGGTCCAATCTATCTAACCAAAAATCCATATCTAAATCTAATTGACGTAATTGAATGACTTTCTCTTGTAACTTTATCCAATCTTCTAAAGTACCTTCAAGAGTAACTTTAGGAATTCCACATCTTGTACGAAGTTTATATGTAAAATAAGCCTTAACCATATCTAAAAGAACAATACGACTAGCAGTAAGAGAAGTTTTTGTTGTAGTTGTAAAATCACATTCTAAAAGAGATTTTATATCAATTTTTTCTACAGCTTGATCGGTTTTCACGACCAACCTATTTACTACTTCGGGCCAATCACCTTTGAGACTAGTATTTTCACTATACAAAATGTCACCGACATAAACAGAAATCTGTTTTTTACCTTCGTGATCAACAAAGCGAGAACGAAATTTTTCTGCGTTATAATTAATATGATGACTAACTCCTTGTGCAATAGTTAACCAAATATCATCGGGTGTTAAACGTAAATGTTGGTGATTGCTGTAAGCATGAAGAATTGCAGCAGCAAATCCATGAGAAGTCATTGTACATTCAAGCACAGATTGATTAATTGAGGAAGATTCATCGTAATCAACAGAGATGGCATGAATGGTTGTTTCAGAAAAATTTTGAGAAATTTTATCTTTAATTGAAATATGCTCATTAAGATTATTCTCAAGGTCAACTTTTTCAGTAAGGATTTGGGTACTCATTTTCCTTGCGTTTCTTATGAAAGAAATGAATATAGAATAGGTTTGAGTTAAACTCACATCTTATACAAATTAGTTAACCACTATATATGTGTCACAAAATAATTAGCGTATGTGGAACAAATAGTAAAATCTTGTAAGACGCACATGATCGTTAGTAAGGACCCAGAAAAATATATGTAGGGGTAGGGAACACAAATGCGTCATCATCATTCAAGATTCTCACAATAGAAATAAATCATGTAAACTTAATGTCTGAACAATATCAGGTCAAATAAAAAGTCTGCTCATAGTAAAAAAATTTTTCGTCACCTGACCCCTATATATATTATTTCTGGGACTGTATTAATTGATATTTGACAAAAATTGAAAGAATTATTCTATAAGTCAGTATAACTAAGAGCAGCATGATCCTACTTGCTGCAGTGCTGCACTATATAGAATGTTAAAATTTGTTCGTCAAAGATAGCCAGAATAAAAGTTAGAAAATCGTAAAATAAAGGTCTTACCAAGTACCAACCTTTTATAACTGTATGCAAAATTATTAATAACGGATAATCATCAAATATTTTACTTTTACTATACCTTTTACAGTTTACTTAAACCATAAATTTTTTAATTAATAAATAGAAACCACTAAAAAGAAATTCTCTTTTTTGCAAGCTCAAAAAGATCCGCTAATTGGAAACGAGAAATGCAAAATCTTTCCATCACTTCCTTTCATTATTGATGGATGCTCCCAGAATATTATATTTCTTATATTACCTAAATGGTTATGGTACGATCTAGTCGATCTACTCATTTGATTACGGTACGTTCAGATTTATGCAGGTACTAATGTTTTTTAATGATCATACCGTACTGTTTGTATATATATTAATATTATCAATGTTGTAGGTACAGTACGGTACCATCCTATTTATTTAAAAAACGCACCTGCAACTTTAGTTATACAGTATAAACTTAAACAAATCGTACTTACTTAAATTTTTTTAACGCTTAAAATTAAAATTGTTTACAATTAATATTTATTATATTTATTTAATATATATCAATATGCAAACATTACTATCTAGAAAATAATTATGCTGTACATGCTAAAGAATAAATCTAAGCAAAAATGAATTAGTTATTCTGTACATACTAAAAAATAAATCTAAGCAAATATCACTTATTATTATTATCTCCATTTCCATTTTTTTTATTTGTAGTTCTTTGTATTTTAAATCAATTTCATATTGTTTGAGCTTTAGCTAACTTTCTTCTAGTGAAACCTTCCGTTCTTCAATTTCAATCGCACTAATTTCAGTTAGATTATCATCTTTTTCGTCATCAATAATAATTGTCTTATTGATATGCAGGACTTTTCCTTATTAAGAGATTTTTTTGATCTTTTGGATGATTTTTATGGCAAGCAACTCTGGTCAAAAGTGTGCCGCATTTTGCGGCAGGTGCGCCTGTTTTTAGGCGCCTGATGCGCTAAGTGCGGCAGGTACACCTATTTTTAGGCGCCTGAGTGCGGCAGGTGCACATAGTTTTTAGGCGCCTGATGCGCAGGATGCGCCTGGTTTTAGGCGCCTGAGGCGCCTAAGTGCGGCAGTTGCTCCTGATTGCAGCAGGTGCGCCTGTTTTTAGGCGCCTAATTGCGGCAGGTGCAGCAGATTGCGGCAGGTGCGCCTGTTTTTTGTTCCTTTTCGATCATAGGCTTTTTTTGGAAATAAGCATCTTTTGGGCTTTTAGCATAGATCTACGTACATTGCCAAATTAATTTAATAATTTGATAAAAATAGTAAGTTAAGCTTTTTTTGGTTCAAACTCGTTCCAATGGATTGGATGTTGTTCTATCCTTGAAATTATCACCAGACTTGTGGTTTGTGTGATGATCTCTTTTTATCCTGCTATAGTTATTATAATACTATTTTTAAATGTGAACAATTTTAGTTTATTTCAAAAAATTCAAAATTATTACAAATATTATCTACTGTTTAAATTTTCATGATTTATATATGAGCATAAAGAAGTAGTCTTTCCTAGTTAATATTATCTTCAGTTAATCTCTGTTTATTAAACAAAAATAGAAATAATTGCATAAAATTTTTATAAATCACTAATTATTTTGTGTAGAATATATACTACTGTACAATTATATAATCCATGGTTTTGTATAAATGTAGCAAATTAATAGAAATTACTCAGCTTGCTCAAATATAGCATTGGTATTGAAAATTTTAGTTAACCAAAGTCATGTACTATAAATATTTATACTAGCCCTGCTCATCCGATTCTAGTGTAATTAATTTTAGCAAATTAAAATTGAGTATAAAATCATATTCAATTTTTTCTTTTTATTTTCAACCGATCATGTTAAAGCTGTATTGCATTTTAAAATTTCGGAATACACAGATTATCAATTTTCTTAATCTGTTGTTTCAGTTGTTGTTCCAATTTTTAAAAATTTTGAAAAAAATCAAATGGAAGTAAACAGGGCTACTGTCTAGAATTGCATATAGTATTCCCTTTTCACAAAGCAGTAACCCTACCTATGATAAAAATAGTTTACTAACTTTAGCATTACCTCAAAATTAATCTCTATTTTATTTTTATTTCATTCTAATAATTATGTTATCAATGTTAATCTCGTTTTTTCTTGTAAAATAAAATTTCTGTCTTTAAAAACCTTACTTAACAAAAAAATTTATAATATATTAAATGGTTTAAATTTTATATGCAGGTGCATTGCAACGCACCCTTTATAATATCTCATAAGTATATAAAAGTCAAAAACACCATTCAAACCATACTTTAGTCTTAAAGTAAAGTTGTAGGGCAAGCAAAAATACGCATAGTACGTGTCTTTTGAAAGCTTTATAATATGTACATAAAGTTTATGCGACGTTTATTCAAACATCAGAAAATTTAACGATGTCACGTGATAATAAATGATCGACATATTTACTATGAGAAAATTACCAAAAGGGGGCGCGTTGCTACGCACCCGCGTAAAAATGTTTTTTCCTATATTAAATTACTATAATTATAATGTTTAACAAAAAATAATTTTTATTTTACAAATACTTTTATTAAAAAATAATTTTTTTAGCATATTTTTAAATTTTATAACTTATAATATAGTAATAAAAAAAAAAAGTCAAAGGTACAGTATCTTTATTAATTAGTTTATAAATTATTTTTTTTAATATTAACTAAATGTTATAAAATAATATTAAACTGACACATTTTTACTTATATATTTTAAACTATTTTTATCACGGTGCAGGATTACTGCATATCCAATTTCATAAGGCCTGGATATTTTACTAGAAATAAAAAAAATTCCTATCTTAGAACCCGGGTAATTTATAAACTCCTAATAATTTAATAATTATAAAATCTTGTATTAATATGATTAATAATAATAACAAACATGAAAGACCTTTTTGTGATTATTGTATTTAGTTGTTAGTTTTTTCAATTTTTTTGTTCATGTATTTATTTTACATTAAAAGATGGAATGTTGAGACTGAATTTCTAAAAAAGTCAAAATCTTTTATTTAACTATGTAATCAAAAGGTAATAGAATTCTTATTGTAAAATTGCATATGAAGTTTAAAAATAAATTTTACTTGTTTCACTATACAAATATATTTAAAAAGAAAACTAAAAATACCAATTATAAAAGAAAGACAATGAAATTATTCAAGATTATAAGCAAAAAAAATTTAAAAAAATAAAAATAAAACAAAAATAAATGATAAAAAGGATAATCCATTAAGATAAAAATTTTTTTATATGTTTATATTCATAATTGTTTTGAACATTTAATTTAATAAAATTTAGTTGGTTGAAAAAAAAGTGATAATTTCAAGGATATTACAACATCCGATCCATTGGAACAAGTTTGAACCAAAAAAAGCTTAACTTTACTATTTTTATCAGATTATCAAATTAATTTGTGCAATGTACGTAGATCTATGCTAAAAGCTCAGAAGATGCTTATTTCCAAAAAAAAACCTATGAACAAAAAACAGGCGCACCTGCCGCAATCTGCTGCACCTGCCGCAATTAGGCGCCTAAAAACAGGCGCATCTGCCGCAATCAGGAGCAACTGCCGCACTTAGGCGCCTCAGGCGCCTAAAACCAGGCGCATCCTGCGCATCAGGCGCCTAAAAACTATGTGCACCTGCCGCACTCAGGCGCCTAAAAACAGGTGCACCTGCCGCACTTAGCGCATCAGGCGCCTAAAAACAGGCGCGCCTGCCGCAAAATGCAGCACACTTTTGACCAGTGCGGCTTGCCATAGATTTTTCAACTAATAATTTTTTTTTCCTTATAAAAAAGTTTAATCAATTCAAAATTTACATCATGAAATGCAGCTTTAGAATTTTCCACATGGTACACATATGCAATTCCTTCATCTGAAGTTGCAGGATACTCAATTGGAACCAAAGTGTGTCTAACATCTTTGATTAAAGTGTCTCTTGTGAATACAGCTACTTCAGATTCTTCATCATCTTGATTTATTTCTTCAGTATCCATTGCCTAAATAAGAAAAATCTTGTTATTATAAAAAAATCATAAATTTTTGGAAAATAAATTTTATTTTACATTTTTTTTTTACTTTTTTACTTACAAAAGGATCATATTCTAACGGTTCATCAATATCTTCAGATGTAGATATAATTATATATTTATATTTTTAATAATAGTGAAGAAAAAATTAATAAAGAAGAGAAAGAAAAAAATTTTTCGATCAACAAACTCATTATATAAAAAAAATTCGACGCCATTAATTATTCGCTATGTCAGTATGATTTTGAATCGTACCTATACATAATTGATCGTACCTATAAATAATTGACCATACCTTACCTTTCAAATAATATCGTACCATAATTAAATACTATATACTCATTTCTTATATGAGGTAATGAAATTATTGCTACTTTTATGTTAAAACATAATAAAGAAGTTCGCTTTATTTACATCTTAATTAATTTTAAATACATACTCCATCCATACTACTAAAAATTTTAGTATTTATTATTTTGAATAGAAGGTTTTTTGCTATTCCTTTATGTTATATAGATCAAGAATTTTAGTACCTTGGCTAATCTGCCATTATGTTATTTACTTGTACTTTGTTTTGTCAATTGTCATCAAATGCAAAAGGAATTATGGCAAAATAGAATATTTTATAACATATTAAGAGAATAAAATGTGACTCCAAATTCTACTACTAGAAGTCAAGCATCATTTCCTGGATATTAATTTTTAAAAATCAATGTGCAATCTATATTTTTGACTTTAATATTAGAATTATTTGCTATGAACCTATGGATCATCATAGTTATATTATCTATGCCATCATTATGAAAATTCGGGCAATCAGCTTTCTTAAATTATTCGTTATGAATAATATTATAAAATCTATAAGATAATTGTGTTAATGTTACTTAACCAATAATATATCTTTGATCAATTCAGTGCAACTTTATATCTGCATTTTTGAAATTGAGATATTAAATCTTGTTCCAGTTGTGGAGCCATAACACTGCCATAACGCTAAACTTTTTGGAATAATCAATTGGAACGAAAAAGCCACAATATGTTAATCAATTACACGTTGTCGACATTGCACTCTTGAACTCTAAATTCTGATTTACTGTTTAATGATCCAGACTTATTTTTATCATTATTATATCTAAAAGGATAATATGCACCAACTAATTATATACTAGTTGTTATTTTATGAGGATCTGAGAATATAAGATATGATTTATCTTTTGTGCCTGTCCATGATGAAAGTGAAATTTCATTAATATATTTACTATGTTTTGAGTTTTGGCTAACATTTTATAATTATATTTGAAATATCCATCATAATAAGGATTAGATTTTTAACAAAACGTTTTTTTCTATAAAAATATATTAAAAAAACGTTTCGCACCGTTTTTTCATCAAATTAATTAAAAAAAACGTTGCGTTTTTTCTATAATAATATATTAAAAGAAACGTTTCGCAACGTTTTTTAATTAATTAGAATTCTAATAAAAATAACAACTTTGCCTACAAAATATTAGCTAGCTTGTAGTATCTCATCTGTTTTTTTGAATAGAGCATAAATGTAGGATTGCAGAACGTAAGTTCAATATACATGCTTCTGTAGACATTACAATTAATATATATCTTATAATGTAAAGAAATTCAATATTGGTTCTATTTTTAATTATATAAATGTCTGAAATGATATATTTATTTCAAAACAGGATGTTGCATTAAGGTGAGAATTCTTCAAGAAACTTTAAGATACTAAATTATTATTATACTACATATTATTTATGTTGAGAAATTTGACTATTTAAATTTAAGTAATAATATCAATAAAATTATTTTAACATCATAAGATAAATGGTTTAGTTGTTATATATTATTAAATATTAAAAACTCAAAATTAGGTAGAAAGAGATACTAAAGGTAAATAAAACAAGATGAAGCTTAGCAAATAAGTTCTCAATATATTTATAAAAGACTTGTACATTATTATATATAATTGCATTGTATTCATGTATTATTTTGGATGATAATTGGTAGGAGTTAAATATGATGTACTACTACTATTCGTTAAACTGAAAATTTGAGTAACTAATTTTTAGCATTATCAGAATAATGAAATAATTAATATATATAATAATATCTATTCTAAAGTTTCCTAACCAATTACGACAAGAAAAAAGGAATATAAGGAGAAATCGAATTAAGATCCTTTTTATATTATTAAATGAGCTGAGTCTTATAAATTTTTCGTGTTATGATACATTTTGCGCTAGTTAGACGAATGGAAAATCAAAGTAGTGAACTGGGGAATCTAAGCACGCACAAGATTTAATGACAAAAGGCATGAAATTTTCTTTTTTTTTTAAGTTTTAATCCTGATTTCAATATTATATTATAAACTATTTTAAATCTAGCAGTTAGTAGTATAGTCAAAATCCGATATAAAAATATGCGATCCATATGAAATTTTTTAAAAATATCGATGTATACCGATATCATATGTTCGTATAGTGAAAAAGTAAAATTTGTCGTTATATCGATTCTTTAATTCGGTATATCGATTATCGGTATACTGTATAATATTAGGTACTGTCCTAAAGTCCCGAAACTCATAATCCTGACAATATATGATCCTAACTGACAAAATTCCGATCTTATTTAACTTTATTTCTTTATATATGAAAGTGAAATTAATTCTACAAGAAATAATCATCATGATGGTACAAAGGAACGAAGCGACTAGCGATACTTTATCCGCTCTGAATAACCTATTTTACAGCAAATTTCGAAATATAATGGACACTTGAAAATTTTGATTTTTGGGATTGTCAGGTACTCGGGTTACTCGGCTAGTCGAGGTTATTAGAAAAGATACATAACACGTGACATATGAATATAATAAATCGCGTAGTATAAACTATAAAGTATAATAGAGTATAATTGTATATACTATACATATCAATATAACATAAATTAATAAATAAACTTTTTTTTCAACAAATATTACTTTATTTGATTTTTATTGAACAATGACATTTTCTTTGGAATTTCGTTTGAATTCCTGTCCAATTTGTCTTATTTGTTTAGATTGTCAAAACACATATGGTCAAAAATGCACTTGTCAAGCAAGAGAAGTAATATGGAAGAGTAAAAAAGCTGAACGTAATTGTGCAGTAGAATTTGTTCACAAACCCCTCACACAAAAAGGTGCCACAAATCAAAAAGTTGTGTTGGACTCGGAATTTGTTGACTGGGTTTTTGCTAATATTTCGAAGGAATTGAACTTTTAACAACCCAAAATGATGTAAATATTTGTCAAAAATGTATAAATGGATATCGTAGCAAAAAAAAAGTGTATTAATCATATATATATATATGTATGTATACGGCACGTGTTATATAACTTTTTAATAACCCGACTAGCCGAATCCGAGTAACCCGAGTACCCGACAATCCCGATAATAAAAATTTTCAATGCTGTTATGTAAACACTAAAAAGTTGGTGTCGGGACTCGGGATTTTGAAATTGTCGGGATTTTCATTTCAGATTTTAGCAGTCAGGATTATGATGCAGGGACTGAATTTCGAAACTATAAAATAATTTGTTTCATCAGACGGATAACCTGTCGGTGATTTTTGCGTAAATTGTCTATTATTTTGTGTTAATTGATCCACAAATAAATTTATGCTTGTTTGATGTTAATCTGGTAAATCGTAATTTCGGGTTTGCTCATCGTTGATCCGATCTGTATTTATATGTATTAATTATATCAATTTGATAGATGTACTGCTGCTATTTTTTATATAAAATCAATGAAGTTTTCATATAATCAATGACTTTTTGCTATATTTCATTTAATTCAGCATGAATCGTCCAGTTCCTATTGTACTCTTAATTTTTGTTGTCTTGTTACCATGTTCGTCAAATATAATTGCTACTTATTATGAAAATGATACTGTTCATGACAATTATTTTAAAGGAGTTTATGCTGATGGGACAATTTTAATAGGAGTGAGATTTAAAGGTTATCCAAATAATACTATAAGCCTTCGTTTAATTTATCCTAACGGAACTCTTAATTTTATCAATAATGTTACGATTCCATGTAATACATGTGATCCTACCAAATATAATCCAAGCCCATTAAATCCAAATTATATAATAATTTGGTACGAAAAGTCAGGAATGATAATGGATTGGACGGGAAATATAATAACTTCAAAAATAACACAGAGTAAATGTGACAAGTTTGAATTCGTTATGAATGAGAGGAGTGATAGATTTCTCATTGCGGGATACAATGAAACATCACAAAACATTTTATTTGCTGAATATTTTATTAATAATGATGGAACAATAGGAATTAAAGCACAAAAAAATCTAACTTTCAATGGAGTAGGAATTAAAAATATTATCGAGTTTAAAATATTCTTATTAGGAGATATATGGGGAATTATATATAAAGTGGACTTAGAGGAAAAAAGTGAATATATTTATAATAAGAAAGATGCTTTTTTTTCATTAATTCATAATGAATCACAGAATCGAAATCTGAATCCCTCAATAATTAAGGATATCTCTTTTATTGGTGTTTCTTGTATTTCTAATGACATTAACTACACTTGCATATACGTCACCTCATACAATAATACGTTAAAATTGATTGATATTAATAATTTAACTTTAAATAACACATTTAATATGCGCTCAATAGATTTATTCCCTTTTATTAATATTTATAAATTTGAAAGTATTAGTTCTACAGCAAATATTATTCATATTATACCGGAAATTGGATTCTTAGTTGAAGTTGTATCAAATGCAAAAACAAAATATCTTATATTTAATACTGCAGAAATTGATTATTTTGATACAACAATTAAAAGTGCTTCCGGTGAAATTATAATAAACAACAATGATAATGATTATATAGGTGATAACCTTTTTATTTCAAATACTACAGTTATTCGAGCGATAAAAAGGGATAAATCATTTACTTATGAGTCAACTGATCTAACAACAATTATACCTAAAAGTATGTATAAAGTATATGTAAGTAAATATTTAATATTTACAAATATATTTAATATAATTAATATTCTCTCTTTTTATTGTTAGATAATCTACTTAATAATATTCATATCAAGCAAGTATATCCATCAGAAAACGATCTAATCGAAATTTATACAGACAAAATGAATATGACATTCCTTAATCCTATTGACCCAACAATTCCTGTTTATATTTCAATATATCATTATCATAATTATGAAGATATTTTACGTCAAAAATTTTTATGTACAATGCCATTTTGTACAATAAGCGAAGATTCGTATTCGCTCATAATTAATTTATCATCAAACGTTACTTTCAACATACCAAATGCTTCTTATTATGTTGAAATCGAAGATAATTTTGTGGAATATAAATATGAAATTGAAACGGTTCCAGGTATAAAAAAACCAAAAAGTTGGAATATATATACAGCATCCGGTAAGCAAAAGATTAAAATATATTGATTTACGTGTCTCCCGAAATTTTATAATTAAATTATTATTTATTTTAGAATATAAACATCCTGAAAAAGATAATAGTAAGTAATCATAAATACTCTACCAAAATCATCATTTTTATTTTAATACCAACGGTTGCAATTTAGATGATTTTATTATTGGAATATTACGCTTAAATCCGGAAGGTACTCAAGAATTTAGTAAATTAGATAAAAATGGACGAAATGAGTTTTTTAAATTCATGAAAATTGACCTTTCGAAAGGTATCCCGGTTGATGATTCAAGAATTTATAAAGTCGATGATATTTATGAACATGATATAGTTACGGATTCAGAATTACTTTTAATTTCATATAGAATTGACCTTCCAGGTGAAAATTGTTTTAATAAGAAAAGCGCCAAAGAGATCTATGATGATTTAAATTCTTTAATTAGAAATGATAAGTTTATAACATATCTTGATACTAGTAATTATACAAAAAATATTGATAAGGGGTATGGATTTCAAAGATCATGTAAGTAAACAAATCTATCTTTAAACACATTTATTGTACGGAGCGAAGGGACAATATATGTTTACGTAAAATCGATCACGTGAATTTCCCTGATCGTCACACCGGGTTCCCCGTTTCCTAGTTTTACTAATAAAATTAACATACATTTTTTTATTTAGCCAACCTATGGGAAGAAATTAAAATTAGTTTACATAATTTTGTGAGGAATACTGTTTCTTTAATAATACTAATGATTTCAACCGGTTTAATTATTATTTTGTACTTTTTTGGGAGATATAAAAATAGAATGGTAAAAATTTATTTATAATTTGAATTTTTCTTTTATTTTAATATACGAATATTGAACATCCTTTTTATTTTTTTAGGGATCTAACATAATTATACTTAGAGTGGCATTGATCATTTTTGATCTATTTAATGATATTGGATTTGTAATTTTACTTGAAGATGATTTACAGTATCTTTATGTCCCAAGGTAAAGCTTTAAAATAACTTTATCTTATAATTTTCATTGAAAAATAATGAATTGACTTTAATTTATAATTTTTATAGCGTTATATTTTTATTAATTCCTTTCATTTTAAATATTCTTTTGGCTTTTATAATATTTTCACATGAAATACAATACCCTGAATTTAATAAATGGCTTAAAAAGTATTTAAAACCGGTCGCTATTATAACATTTTTTAGTTCAGGAGACGTTGAGTTACTTCATATATTTGATTCAAAATTTGGCGGATTTCAAATATTTGAAGCATCATTCTCCCCATTAGCGTTAAATTTAATATTCTGGAGTGGTTTTTTAAATCTTATTCTAGAAGATTTGCCTCAATTAGTAATTCAGGTAAATAAATATTTACTTATGTTATTTAACTAATTATTTATCATTAACTCTATCTTTTAAAAATTTTTTTAGATTATATATGCTAGAAATTTTACAAATTCATATAAAATTATCGCTTTTTTTACGTTAATTACTAGTATTGTTATGACATTAATTGGTATAATTGAATATGGTTATCATTTATTCATAAATAAAAATATCGAAAAAGAAGAAATTGAATTTTATGATGAGACTGATGAAATTAAAATTAGTTATGATGAATCAAAGATGTAGTAAGTTTTATTTAAGGAATAATATAAATTTTTTAATAAGTATAATATATACATAATTATGTTTCTATTTATATGTAAATTAATCATTTATTAGCGGGTTCTAATAATACATTATATTGTTATTTTAATATAGAATTTAGGATAATTAATTATAATTGCAATTACTTATATAAATCAATTGATTAATATCAAACTTTATATTGTATATCTATAATATGTAAGTATGTAACAAGTGTTCTTTTTCATGGTCTGATGATTATAAATTTAGCGCCTAGTATTAAAATCAAATAATATTTATAGAATGTGTAAAAACGATAAGTTTTTTTAAACAGTTTAGATAGACAGATAAACGGATAGTTTATATCCGGATTTGTGGATATAAACGTTCCTATTGCATGCCGAGTACTAGCAGGTGTTCGGCTACTAAAACAAAGTGTAATGTAATATATACTCTCGTATATGGAGTTTACCACAAAATCTCGACAACCATAAAATCGACAGTCTACACCAAGATCCCGACAACTAAATCCCGTTAAAATAAAATACCGATAGTCAAATTCTGACAGTTAAAAATCTTGACAGTCAAAATCCCAAAGTTTTTTTTTTAGAAAAAAAAATTATATAAATTTTCCAATTAAGCATATAATTTTAAAAATGCAGTGACACAGTAACGGGTTAATTTATTCAATATAATTAAAATATAATTTGTAAATTTTATTAATACCAATGTAAATTGTTTGCAAATTTTATTAATATTAATGCAAATTAACTAATGTTACTATATTATTAATGAAAATTAAATAAAAAATTTTTTATCTTAGTTAAAAGGATTATGTACAGTATATTACTAGATTACTAAACTATTCCTTATCCTCTAAAATTAGAAATAATTACATTAAAAAAATCAACTAATCTCAAATTCATCTGATCGAATCTCAGTCGTGATATTGGCTGAGATCATCGGGATTCTGTGACTTTCAGGATTTTGATTCAATCGGGATTTGGATTTCGGTGTCAGAATTATAGACTGTCGATATTATGGGTGTCAAGATTTTTGGGTGATCCTCTCGTATGTACGCAGAAACTGGTATTTTTCCGGATTGTTATGTAGGAATTGAGAAGTATACATGGCGCGAACACTTTCATCATGAAATTTTTGGGTCCACGTAATCCACATGGATTAGTTCAGAAATATGTGAAATTCCATACATTTCCATATATCCTACGCGGATTCACATCGAATCTACGCCGAAAAACCACGTGTTTCGTCACAAGGTATTTGGAAATATTAGAACTATTTAGATTGATGTGGATTTCCATGTGGAAACAAAATTCCTGATGTTTAGAGTTTATCCTAGCAATCCGAGTAACCAAGTACTACTACGTACCGACGAATATTCCGTCGGCATCAAAATTTTTCAGTGTCCTGTAACTTATGAAATTTTCTGTGACACCTGTGAGCAATGAAAAGAAAGGAATTCGTATTCGATTAACGGATAACATAATCTTTTTTTTCACAGATTTCGACACGATATTGATTTCATGAAGTCGGCCGGGCGCGATGGGTTAATCTTTTGGAATGCAATAAGTTATCGAATCTAGGATTTGGACACTCACTTTCCTTATATTTATTCAGTATGATGAAAGTAAGCCGGATGAAGTACCCAAAATTAACCAAGAATAATAAATAATTTTTCAAAACTTTTCCCAACTGATTACGATGAAACTTTCTCAAATAATAAATATGCGCTGAAAATTACAATAATTTCTCATGGATAGGTATTCTTACAACAATCATCAACATACGATAATATAATTCACAACGAGTTAATTATTAATTGCAATGAAAAAATTTCATTAGTCATAAATAAGATAAATAAGTAATTACTATTTATGACATTGTTATTTGAATAAAAGAAATCTTTACCTTGAAGTAGGAATTGGAATCGAAAATCGAATCTTTTCAAGATTTTTCTTATAGACGACCAACCTGACTTTGAATCAGTTTCTAATTTCAGCAAAAATAATCAGCACTTGGCCGGCATGAAAAATTACTTTGGAGTCAGGTTAACTTACATGTAAAAAATTGCTGAGAATCGATTCTCGAGAATCGATTTTACTATGTTTTGTCGATTTTCGATTAATCGATTCCAATCCCTACCTTGAAGAAGAAGTAAATATATTTACTTCAAAAACGGTATTTCGGACTGTATAACGGTTCCGGATAACATCAGATCACGGTTTTAACACTCATGTAGTTACCCCGGATGCATCCAAGGTAACTACACGCCGATCAGTATGGCGCTTCACCATTGCAACTCCTATTGTGCTTAGTTAATTTGTATATGATGTGCAATTGTATATATTTACGCCATATCCTCATTTCTTTCATATTAATTTCTTTTTCAAAAGATGAGTACCCAAGTCCTCACTAAAAAAATTACCCTTGAGAACAAACACTATGAACATATTTCAGTTAAAAACAACATTATTCAAAATTATCCTGATACAAAAATTCACGCTATTTCAGCTGATTGCGATGGAACCTCAATCAATCAGTCTATACTTAATAATACAATGACTTCTCACGGATTAGCTGCTGCAATCCTTCATGCTTACAACCATCATCAACATTTACGTTTAACACCTGATGATATTTGGTTAACTATCGCACAAGGAGTTAGTCATCACATTAATTATAATGCAGAAAAATTTCGTTCTCGTTTTGTTAACCATGAAGGTAAAGAAGATATAATTATTTGTATTGATGGTATTTTGTATAATAAAGATTCTCGACTTCAAGGAGATTGGCCTAGAGCAATAGAATTATTAACTGTGGAAACTGATAGAGCTGTAGAAAAAATTGATATAAAACCTTTATTAGAATGTGATTTTTCTACAACAACAAAATCTTCTCTTACTGCTAGTCGTATCGTTCTTTTGGATATGGTTAAAGCATATTTTTCTTATAAGGGTTTTACTCTTTGTGGAATCCCTAAAATTACTCTTGAAGGTACTTTAGAAGATTGGACAAAATTACAAGAGAAAGTAATTCAATTACGTCAATTGGATTTAGATATGGATTTTTGGTTAGATAGATTGGATCCAGTTGTATGGAAATTGGTTGAAACCTATAAAGGTGAAATTGATGAGAAGTTTTGGGCAACAATCGCTTCAAGGCAACAATATGGTTCGGGTTACAATGGTGATATTGATGGATGGATGATGGCCTTTTTTCCTTATGCGAAAGATGGAGAAAAAGTAACTTATAATTCACTTATACCAAGTGACATTCCTACTGGAAGAGTTGAAGTTCCATTTACGACCGATACTGGATTTTATTTAAAATTAGTTGCAGGATTTTTAGGCGCGCAACAATACGCTCTTGAGAATTCTAATGAATTAGTTGTTTCACCAGTTATTGGTTGGTTCGTTATTGATGATAAAACTGCAGATGAAGGTAAAACCAAAGATAAATGATTCATTAAATTAAAGTTCATTTTATCAATATTTTATATTTACCAAATAAGGCTTTTTATTTTATTTCTTATTTTATCATTGTTTCCATTATTATATTTGTGAATTATGTATTAGCTTCAATAAGTTTCTTTTGATTTTCTCATTTTGAAAAGTTCAATAAATAACACTTATCTACTATGAGAACGCTACATTGAATTTTGATAACTTTTAATTTGTTTCTCTTGTTTAATATGTCAAATATCGTGTTTTCCGTTTTCGTATATTTAGAAAGCTTACATATAAACTGAAAGACAGTCAACGATTCTTTATATAATATTCTACTAAAATAATTTAAATTTGAAAAACTTTAGTATCAAAAGTTACTAATTTACAAATTATTAAAAAAAAATTGAAATATCCTTTCAAACGACGAAACTGATATTTTAAAGAGCAGAAAACATATTATTCCTAACATTGTGTTAACTTCGTTCGCCCATTGGAATAGTTTACTATTTTCTATTATTTAATATATTAACTCTAAAATAATATATCTTACTCGTTCATGAGTTAATTTATTGTAAGTTTGCTCACGTGACTTATTGTCCGGAGTGAAGCGAAGGATTATATATGTTTTCGAAGGACTATGTCAAATAGTGTTACGTGACGATATCCGGTTGTTCGATACATCAGATAAACAAGATAAAGGTTTATTTTTTTTTTCGCTCCGGACTTACAACGGTTTCCGTTTCCTAGTTAATATAAATTTCATATTATTTTAGATTTTAACTATAAACAAATTCTAAATTTTTCGGTCTTTAATTAATTCATCACATTTGTTAAAAGAAAATATGGTTGATGTTTACATAAGTCGTCACCTGAAGGCTGAAGCATAGTCCGAAGAACTACATATTATCACGAAAGGTAATGCAGAAGTTATGTTATGTACCGACATCAAGAATCAAAAAGGACAAGTGAACCCTCGCTAATCGAGATCTCTTACTCTTTCCTCAAGAGATCTAGTATAGGAAATGGATGGTTCGATTTCCTCAAAAAAACCTTCCTCAGAACTTTCGTCAACAGAACTTTCCTCAATAGGGACAACAGTGATAGTTGATCTATTTTGTACCGCCCTTGAATGTCGAAAGGTTACGTCTTGTTCTTGACGATATATTTATCTCAGTTTGTGTCATTATAATAATATCTAATTGTATCGTCTTCAAGGGTTTCAAGTCGAGAAATTGCTCAACTATCATATTGCTTATTTCTTGGGTTATTTTTCTAGGGTTTAATAATGTCCTTTCTTGTTGAAGGATTCTTATTGTGAAATGAATCCTTTGTGAGTCTTTGCGTTCATATTCATGCTTCGTGAGTTTTCAAATAAAACGTCCTCTTATTTGACAATTATTATTCAATGTCGTTCGAAATATAATTGTAACATTTAGAGCAAGTACACCTAACTAAATTTAATGACATTTTTTTTAAAAAAAAAATAATTAAAAGGAATTTTTTAAAAAAAATTATTTATAAAGTAACTATTATGGTAAGTCCCTTTTGAATTTAAAAATATTTATTGATATATACAGTAGTTTGATAACTTTCAATCTTGTATAATTGAGCCGTTTCAAAGAATTCAATTATCTCGATCACTCCGATTTGTAGTAGAAGCAAAGTGCTGTATTGTTGTATTAATAAACCTAAATCTAATTATTATAAACCAAACCATCATGTCAGTTCAATAAGAATTAGATTTACCTTATTCGTTTTCTTTTAAAAAAAAATTCTTCGGTTTTCTTAAAAACCGTTTCTACTTTCTTTTCATGGTATGACGAATCACCCAGACTAAGCCCATTATATTTTGTAGGAAAAGAGAGTTCGACGTAAAGAATTTAGATATTATTGTTATGTCTTCCTTACTTTTAAATCTGCCTTCTGATCAATTTTATTTTATAATTTTACGAAAATGAATTCAAAACCGTTTAGAGCATTATCGAAATTAATTAGGTAATTTTTACAATATAATTATTTAGAAGACGCAAATTTCTTTATTTATAAAAATTAATCACAATCGTGCCGATCTCCATTAATTTTATATCAAAAACTAGCAGTAGCCCGTTGCTTCGCATCGTTCGCATCGGGTTGTATAAATTGATTGATCGTCATTTTTGATCACACGTTTATCAAATTTAGATCTTTGCTAAAGAAAGTGACTAAATTAATTTTGATGGAAAAAAGGGTTACAGTATGTGATATATCAGTTATAACTTTAAATGTAAAATGTAAAATTTAAATAATTTCTGGAAGTCTTGGCAATTAATATATAATTTGACGCAGTTAAAATTTTTAATTTATAACGTGAGTGGTCATTTTAATTTTGGGAGAAAGTTGCAAAGGTATAATTCCGGCCAGAATTATACAAATTTCCTTTTCCTGCACATTAGTAATTAGAATGAATTTGCCGATCAAGTGGTCTTGCATAGATCAGGCGCAAACAAATCAATAGATCATATTAATGTTACACAACATTAGTAGTAATTAATATTGTATGTCTATAAGAAAACGTAATAGATCAAGTGTTAGAGGCGCAGATGAATAACACATTGGACAATTCAAAGATTATTTATATAGGCTAATCTAAACGTTAGTCACACAAACACAATTTTTTTAATTATATAGATATAGATTATATAGATAACCTGTAAAAGGTTATCCTACATACGATGAAATTCACAGATTTATGATCACCATCCAACTAGTATATGGCTGCTCTACCAATAGTCATCGTATGTCACCATATCACTAGGTAAACAAACCATTACTATTTATAGGGAACGGAAAAATAAAAGACCGAACTACAGAAACCTTCTAAAAAAAGAATTTTATCTTTTATATAGTTTTTTCTCTATGGCGCAATCTAGTTCCAAAATTGTCTGATTATATGCGTCATGATACTGTCATGATAGAAAGCTTGATAATATTGAAACATTTATTAAATTGCAATTTTATTATTTGGTCATTGATTTCTTATTTTGGATGATGGGCTTTGAATCTAAATCCGGATTAGACTAACTCCAGCTAGAATTAGAATTTAATTCCGACTGAAATTGGTTTAGCAAGGTTATGGATTACGTTTGAAGATTCAAGAGATATAGTGGTAATTCATTAGCTTTATTTAATAAGCGAGACGCAAAGGCAACGAGAAAAACACATAATATATACAGTATTTATAAGTGCTTTTATTAATAGCTATTGTGCTTCGAAATAGGTACGTGTTAACATTATAAAAAGAAATCGGCAAAATTGTTCATAAATTCTTTATAATATCTTTCTTTCCATTCTTCAGCAACTTCTATTTGGTTATAATATAACTCCTTCCATTCATTGAATATTTTAATATTTATTCGGTAATTATTATTAACTTCATTAATTTTCTTCTATCGTTCTTTTATTCTTTGCAATTTCCAAGTCTAATCCAATATTTTTATATTTAACAATATCAAACATTTCTGACCAAAACTTATGTTTATAACGTAAGCTTCTTTTTTCTTGCGTCAAACTAAAGCTTCAAAAATTCCACAAAATGGAAGTAAAAACTAAATTGTTCACAACATTAACGTTAACGAAAGAAATAAGAAATCTATAACAGCGAAAAAACTTACCATTACTAGAAAAAGATAAAATTGTGTTACCGCAAAATGTAAACAAATAATAAATATAAGGTCACCAATTATTTTATAATAAGGTATTTCTAATTTCAATAGATATATATAAATATTCCTGCAAATTAAGCTAATATACTTAGTAAATAATTATTTTTTATTATCCTACCAATATTATGGGAGAAAAGTAATGATCAATAATTGACAAAAGCCAAAACTAACTTCGGTATCAACATGCGCTAAAATCACGTGAATTTAGATGATTGGCAGTAGACCGAGAATTGAAATATTAAAATTCCTTTGCATAAAATTTATCAAAATATCCCAATGTATGAATGAACATTTTTTTATTCATAAAAATAAAAATAATAAACAAATAACAAAAAAGTGGGATTTTCAGAATCCTTTTTAAATTCATCAAAAATGTCAGGGATAAAAGATTCAAAGTATCACAAGTTTCAAATTCTATACATTAAAAAAGAAATAAAATTGTATTAATGGAAAATAAAAATATTAATATTGCACAAACATGCATGATAATCATGAGTTTATAGTCGGATACCCAATTTGTGATCTGTATCTGATCACAAATTAATTCACAGTTTCTTAATTTAGATTTTTTCAATAAAAAAAAAAGAATAATTATTACATCGCACAAATCATTTTGTTGTGACTTCCAATTTTGGTTCTGAAACTAAAAGTCCCTTTTTTTTTAAAAAAAAAAAGTATAAATAAATAAATTCCATAATTTTTCGGATTTGACTTCCTCATATTTTCTCTCAGCTTCGTATTATCTTTTAGATAAAATGTCAGGTGATCATTCTACTACTACTAAGAAGAAAGATAGTATTTATCGAATTGAAATTTGCCAAGATGGAAAATTTGCTGTTACATTTGATACAGGTAAAAATAAATATGTCCAGTTATTATAAAATATTTAGATGATTTAAAATATATAATGATGTATTCATTTTTTTTAAAAAAAATAGAAAACCTTCGGATTAAAATTTTAGAAAACACTGATCATCGTCAATTCATATTATATAACGATTCAAATAATAAGAATAATAAGGATGAATCCGATGAGTCCGATGAGATTGCTAAAACAATCGCTTATTTTAAAATAAATAATGACTTTGATATCGATAAATTTTACGATATAGACTACACGCCTCCTCCGTTCGTTGAATCTTTATATAGTAGCAACTCGAAAGATGATGAATATATAGACTACACGCCTCCTCCATTCGTTGGATCTTTAGATAGTAGCAACTCGAAAGATGATGATAAAGATAACACGTCTCCTCCATCCGTTGGATCTTTAGAGAAAGAATTTAGATGGTCCTTTGATATATCAAACATGTACAAGAAAAGTGATGACAAAGATTTTAAATATTTTGTTCTTGTCGCCGTATCTCGTATAAAAGTTGACGAGGATATGAAAGGGGAAGTGAATAATAATAATGAAGATAATTATAAAAAAGGAAATCTTAGTGAAAAGAAATTTGAATATAGATTAGAAGACAAAGATACTGCTACAATTGATATAGAAAAAGAATTGGATGATAGAAAAAAAGGAATCGCTATTAGTAAAAAGGAATTTAAATGTGAATTAGAAAACGAAGATACCAAATTCGATACTACAATTGATGTGGAAGAACATAAAAGTGAAGAATTGGACGATAGAACGTCTGAATTAAAGAATGAACCTAAAAAAGGAATCGCTATTTATCGCCTTGAATTTGAAGATATAAAAATGAAAGAGGGTATGGAAGAAATAAAGGATAATGAAAAAGAAAAGAAAAAAAATTATGTCCTTAAAGCTGTGACTCGTTATTATTATAATAACATTTCAGGAATATGTAGCTTTGTAGAAGAAGCTCCAGATGAAGATGAAAAAGACAAAGATGAAGATAAAAATGACAAAGATGAAGATAAAAATGACAAAGATGAAGATAAAAATGACAAAGATGAAGATAAAAATGACAAAGATGAAGATAAAAATGACAAAGATGAAGATAAAAATGACAAAGATGAAGATAAAAATGACAAAGATGAAGATAAAAATGACAAAGATGAAGATAAAAATGACAAAGATGAAGATAAAAATGACAAAGATGAAGATAAAAATGACAAAGATGAAGATAAAAATGACAAAGATGAAGATAAAAATGACAAAGATGAAGATAAAAATGACAAAGATGAAGATAAAAATGACAAAGATGAAGATAAAAATGACAAAGATGAAGATAAAAATGACAAATATGAAGATAAAAATGAACTAAAAAAATTTATAATATTAAATTTCCGTGGGATATATAATTTTAAATTTGATGATCATTTTAATTTCTTTAATTTGGATGAAAAGTTTGAATATCCACGAAGTATTAGACGTGAATTGGATAATTGGTATACAGCAAAAACAGATAATGATTGTATGAAACGACTTTTCTCATGTATTTACAATAAATATTTTTTGGTCACTCAATACACAAATAATGTTCAATCACTCGAAGGTAAAATAGTTTATCTATTAAGTATAATCATAATTATGTCAAAAAAATATTAATACATTTCATTTTTTAGTTTATGATCTGGAAAAAATGACATTAGAAACTACTGCAAAAAGTGTTGAAAATAAGGATAAATTCATAAATCAATATTATTATGACACATTTTCGGTTGGAAAGATACAACTTTGTTTTACTCGAGGAATTAACAATGTTAAGTAAGTTGTTATTTGATAAGTCAATCAATCATATTTAAATGATGTTATAAAATTTAATTTAATTTTGCATTAATTATTTCACATTTAATAGATTGTATTATATGGAAAATGGTTTACAAATTATCTCAAAGGAGTTTGATGAAATAGAAAAAATACATTTATTAGAATTTATTGATAGTGATGAAAAAATACTTATTATAGGTGAAAGAGAAAAAGAGTTAAAATTTATAGTTTGGGATTTATATAGTACTGGTAAAGCTGAAAAATTGCCCAACTTTGTTGATAATTCAACTATCACTATGAAGAATCTTAGCACTTGTTTAGCCAGAACATCAGGAAATATTTTACAAATTGATGATGATGGAAAAGTTTCATCTGTCCTTAAAAAAGTTGAAAATGAATTAAAAAAAACTAAAAAGGAAAAAAATAAAAAATTATATCATAAAGAAGGTATAATATCAAAAAAACATAAAAAGCAAAGTCATTATATATATTACGATAAAAACAAAAATGAGGATTTTAAACCAATAGTTAGTGACAAAGAATTATGGGTTTTGGGCGATTATGAAAGAAATTCTTATTGCCTTTATCAAAACAAAGAAGGATCAGAAATAGAAACATTACAACTTATTGTTGGCAGGACTACAGTTCAAATTTGGCATCAAATCCAGGATGATAAAAAAAATAAAGATGAACTTCCCAACAAAGGAGAACCATTTCTTGAGTATATATGGACTAATCGTATTCCAGTAAATCAAGAGAGGAAAGAAACAAGATTACGAATTGAAAATTTCGAATATGGAACGAATTTACATGATAAATTAATAGATTTCTCTTTAAAAGTGTATTGGTATATTAGAGTTGACAAAGATAATGAAGAGAGTGTAAAAAAAAAAAGGAGAAAATGATATAATAAGGGAAGATGATAAAAAAATAGATGAAATGGAAAAAAAGAAAATGAAGGAAAATGGAAACATACGAAAGTGGGAAAAAAAAATTAAACGAAAATTCATTATTAAAAAATCTCATACAGTAAGACATGCTTGCAAAGCATTAGAACATCTTAATAAGCGTTATAAACATAGAAACCTTGCAAATAATTATATTGTCACACATGAAGTAGGTTGATTTTAATAAATCTTATTTGTTTTTATCAAATAAATTAATTAACATTTCTTTTAATATAAAAAAGTATGAGGAGATGATCAGCTACATCAAACATATAGTCTGGAGATTTGTTAAATACGAGCCAGAAAATTTTAAATTATTGGATGTTCGAAATAATGTTATGAAAAGTTTAATTCTTAGTGACTGTAATCATTTGATAAAATTTATATTATTTGGAGATGAAGAAATCATGGAAGATAAAAATGGTTATAATGAAAAAGGTAAAAAAGTGAAAAATCTCGTCAGACATATACCAAGTAATACATTGTGGCCTGGAAAAATATTTTTATATGATGATGATCTTAACTTTGATGAAACTGAAGATGAGCTAAAAGATAAGGAAAAAATCAAGCCGAAAAATATTATGGAATTAGCAATTTATAACTGTAACGGTAGATTTCTAAATTTAATTTATGGCGCAGTGCTGTTTATTTAATTATGATTAAATTTCATCTTATTTATAGGGCGTGAACTTAAAGATACAATTGTTGTTGCATATCTTTTGGAATATTATTCTAGATATGCAACGGATTGTGCGGGTTGGATGTGTACTGTTTCTAAAGCAATTCCTTTATTATTTAAATATAATTACGGTTCGTTTTTAAATTTTATTTCTTTTTCATTCAGAATAAATTTGTAAAATTTACAATTTTATTATTTTAAAATAGATGATTATGCCAGAAAATTATTTTTTAAAGAATGTTTTGCAGATCATGATCACTTTTCAGGTCAGGATCCTGATGAGATTATTCCAACAGAATATAAAGCAAGACGTAATCATAACATCAAATTTAGAGCGTTCAGACCTATAGATGAAATGAAGTCTGATAAATATAAGCCATACTATAAAATTATGGACAAACTTAACTCTTTTAAGAATAAAATAGCAGAAAAATTCGAAGATTTTGATAATAATCTTGGAAAATCACCAATAGCTTTACGAGTAGTTCCTCTTCCCAGTTTCACTATAAATGAAATTAATGAAAATCCAAAGAAAAAAGTAAATTATGATTCCAGAAAAATTATTTTAAATATTCTTTGGTTTATATTTATACCACGATGGTATAAAATTGGTAGAGATGAGAAGGATAAATTAAGCCCTTTTTCTAGGATGATATTGTATGAGAATAACGATGATATTTATGATAATCCAGCAACTGAAGCGATTATTGATTTTCGTTGGCGTGAAGCAGTTAATTTCATTTTATCTCTCTTTATTCGATTTCTAATTTATTTCTTTTGTTTTGGATTAGTTAGCTGGGCATATGTAAATCATAGCACAATTATAAATGGAAAATTTTTATTTGCATTAATCATTGTATTCTATTATTTGGCTATTTATCAATTTGTTGTTGAAATGTTACAGATTAGTTATCGTGGACCAAGAAAATATCTTGGAGAAATATTTAATAGTTTTGATATGATTTCCATTGTACTTTCTGTAACAGTAATGTCAATAATGCTAAAAGATTTTACTTTTTCTGATGGATTTGGAGGTATTAATGAAGCTGACACTAGATTAATTGTTGGAATATCATTCTCGATTTTCTTTCTTTGGTTTGAATCGGTAAGTCTCTTCTACAGTATATAAAATTAATATACTAATACTAATCGATTTTTTTTATTATTTAGATTTTATATCTCCGTATACTTTCAAGTATGATTTAAATAAAATATTATTCTATCATGATGATTAATTAACTAAATTATTTTTTTATTTATAGATATTGGCATATATATTTATTTTGTTATAATTATCTTCAAATCCATATTTCCATTACTTTTGTTTATGTTAATAGTGATACTTGCATTTGCTCATACAATGTATAAAACGTTTTTTTCTAATTTGTTTATTACATTTTAAACTACAATATAATAGTTTCTCTTATATTATTATAAATAGGTTTGTTCTACTCAGTAATCCAAGAAATATTGAAACAAAAGATTCTATATACAGTGGAAATGTTACAAATCCTTCAACAAATGAGACACTTAATATCTCATTTAAATCCAAATCTAATGATAATCCATTTTCAACTTATTACACGGCAATGATGACTACATATTTATGGCTTTATGGGGATTGGGTTCAAAGAGATGATTTTAATTTTTGGGCTGTTGACGTATTTACTTTAGTTGCTAGTTTATTCCTTATAATTGTTTTACAAAATATGTTGATTGCTTTTATGAGGTAAATTTTATTCTTGTTTTGCGCTAATTTTGCTTATTTAATGATTAATTTGTTTATTTTTTTTAGTGGTGTATATGAAGAAGCAAAAATTAAAGGTCGACAAACTTTATTAAGACATCGAGCAATAATCATAGCAGATTATGAAGCATTACACCATATTCATTATTGGAACCATGAACCTGATCCAAAACATATTTATTATTTTGGTCAATCTAAAACTATTGAAGAATGGTATGATTCAAGAAAGCATGATCGAGGTGCTATTTATAAAGGATTTGAAGAAAAATCCACATTTACGAAATATATTTTTAAAGAGAGGAATTATGATAAACATTCAATTTGGGTATATGAAGATAATATTGAATCAGAGATTGAAAAAATCAAAATTATGAAAAATGATTTGAATGATAAAATTGAAAATTTGATTACAAAACTTAATGAAAAGAAAAAGAATAATAATGAGATTAATATAGGAAAATTGGAGATATTAAAAAATTTAGAATTGAAATGAAATGATGTGAGATGTTTGAATATCATTTGTATGTTTTTTTCCTTTTATTTTATTTTTATAATTATCAAATTAAAAAAGTTGAAATGTTTTCGATAAACTGTTATATCGCTTATTACAATAATTAAAGATATAAAGAAAATAAGAAACAATTTTTTCTATAAACTTCATTGATCATTTGTAATATAAATAGATTTATACTTCGTTAATTATGGCAGAACACGTTATAAGTCCAAAGATCATATACCATTAATGCTTCGATCTAGGTAAAATCTGGATGAATAATGTTATTTAATGAACGTCCAGATAAAAAAAAATATTTCAAAAATTTCGGTTGTCGTGCTTTAATAATATATTGAACAGTACATGCCGATCAAACGTAGTATAATCGTGGTAAATTTAATTGCAAGACACGCACTCTTCTGAATTACGATGTATCAGGTATACACATTGCCTTTCGATTTATACGGTAAATATAAACTTTTAACGTTTACTTACATATAATAAAATTTTTCTTTTTTTTTTACATACTAGGTCGTATCTTTGAACCAAGTTTTAAATAATATAAAAAGTCTGAAAGAGAAAACACAATCTATCAAGTATTCTTAGCAATAAATGAATTATTATACCATTCACTATAGTTATTGGTTGGGGGTAAAATATGAGTGCTACGGAGATGAGTGGTGTAGGGTCAAGGAGATGTGTAGTGTATGGTCTCCTATGTGACAGCTTACACAGGTGATAAATAACGCGATGGGCCAAACACGTGATTTGGAGTGGGCCGAGCTAAATATCACCATACACCACACAGGTGACAGGTGGTCGACCCTACACCACTGGTATTCGTCTTACCGGTAAAATATCGGTCACCCCGAAGGGGTGACACGATATTTTATCCACCATAACCAATAACTAGATTATTGCGTCAGTCACACAAGATCATGCTATTATTATAGTAAGAGTATATAAAAAGTATAATTAAACTGTAATATGGTTGCAAATATATTTGATATTTAGCCAATAAAAGAAAAATATCAATTATTTAGCGTCAAAATCAGCATGATCCTATTAGACTGACCAATAATATGTATTTATTCATTAATTATAATTATTTTAATTCAATTAAATAGTCTACACTTTATATTAAATATATAATACTATAATACTACAACAGTTTTATCGTAATAGAATAAAAAAAAATAGGAAAAACAATTCTTAAAATACAATAATACTAGGAAACGGGAACCGTTGTAAGTCCGGAGCGAGGTATCATAATAATAATAAATAATAATAAAGATGTTAACATATATCAAGAATGGTAGCGATTTCCTACTAATTAGCAGCATAACGCCTTGGAATTCCGTGACACGTGATCGATCATTTTTCATAGTGCGTAGACATATATAGTCCTTCGCATTCGCTCCGGACAACAATTTAAAATAATTAAAGAATATAAGTTAAATTGTTATTTGTTGAAATATAATTAAAATTGGAAAGCGGACAAATAAAAATGACATTCAATTTTCGATTTTTTTTTTTATTGGTTTTTTCTAAAATAAGTTTTGATTTTTTCTTTTTTTTAGGTATCGTCTTCCGACTTTGCGTAAGATACTGTAATTTATTGCAATAATTTTTATTGATTTCTACACAAAGATAAATCAGTTATTGGTTGGTTCGTTATTAATGATAAAACTGCAAATGAAAGTAAAACCAAAGATAAATGATTCATTAAATATTTTATATTTACCGAATAAGGCTTTTTATTTTATTACTTATTTTATCACTTTTTCCATTAAATTTGTGAATTATGTATTAACTTCAATAAGTTTTTTATGATTTTCTCATTTTGAAAAGTTCAACAAATAACATTTATTTAATATGAGAACGCTACATTGAATTTTTGATAACTTTAGCTTCTCTTGTTTAATATGTCAAATATCGTATTTCCATTATCGTATATTTCGAAGACAATCAACGATTCTTTATATAAGAGTTTTAATACTATCATCTAAAATAATTTAAATTTGAAAAACTTTCGTATCAAATAAAAACCACTAAATTACTAATTTACAAATTACAAAAAAAAAATTTGAAATATCCTTTCAAACGACAAAACCGATATACTTTAAAGATCAGACATATTACTTCGTTCGCCTATTAAAATAGTTTACTTATAAATAATTATTTTTTATTATTATTTGATATAACTCTAATATTATTAATATTATTATATTTCTCATGAGTAAAGTTTAGTCCCACGTGGCTTATCAGTCATGTGCACTATAATAAATTATAATATCATTACAATAAATACATGTTTCTCGTTCTATTTTCCATTCAACTTCTTTAGAATCTCAGTATGATGATGCAGATGTCAATATATAAGACGGTATCCCAGATTATTCTCTGGATTACCTCGAAGTAAATTTTCAACGTCCTTTTCCTCGATTTGCTTTGAATATGAATCCTCCTCAATTTTGTCCTAGATTTCACGCTAATAATGATCTTACTCTATATGTTAAACGTAATTATACCCAATATATCCTACGCGGAGTGGATCTACCCCGAAAATACCACGTGGTTTGTCACAAGTTATTTGGAAAATATTAGAACTATTCAGATTTCTACATTCCACAATATTCGGTGTGGATTTCCATGTGGAAAAAAAATTCCTGATGTCCGAGTAGCCAATTACTAAGGAATTCGGATTAGATTAACGGATAACATAATCTTTTTTTTACGGCAGTACCACAGATTTCGACAACGATATTGATTTCATGAAGTCGGCCGGGCGCGATGGGTTAATCTTTTGGAATGCAATAAGTTATCGAATCTAGGATTTGGACACTCACTTTCCTTATACTATCTATTCAGTATGATGAAAGTAAGCCGGATGAAGTACCCAAAATTAACCAAGAATAATAAATAATTTTTCTCAACTGTTTACGATGAAACTTTCTCAAATAACTGATAATTACAATAATTTCTCATGGATTGGCAGATGCAATTATTCTTACAACATATGATAACAGATAATATATTTCACAACGAGTTAATTATTAATTACAATGAAAAAAATTTCATTAGTCATAAATACTAAGATAAATAAGTAATTATTATTTATGACATTGTTATTTGAATAAAAGAAATATTTACCTTGAAGAAGAAGTAAATATATTTAGTACTTCAAAACGGTACTTCGGACTGTATAACGGTTCCCGTTTGCATCCAGGGTACTACCCGGGGTGCATCCGAGGTAACTACCCGATCAGTATGGCCATGCATTGCCGCAAGCCCGCAACTCCTATTGTGCTTAATTAATTTGTATATGATGTGCAATTGTATATATTTACGCCATATCCTCATTTCTTTCATAATTTCTTTTTCAAAGAAACACAAAGATGAGTACCCAAGTCCTCACTAAAAAAATTACTCTTGAGAACAAACACTATGAACATATTTCAGTTAAAAACAAAATTATTCAAAATTATTCTGATACAAAAATTCACGCTATTTCATCTGATTGCGATGGAACCTCAATCAATCAGTCTATACTTAATGATACAATGACTTCTCACGGATTAGCTGCTGCAATCCTTCATGCTTATAACCATCATCAACATTTACGTTTAACACCTGATGATATTTGGTTAACTATTGCACAAGGAGTTAGTCATCACATTAATTATAATGCAGAAAAGTTTCGTTCTCGTTTTGTTAACCATGAAGGTAAAAAAGATATAATTATTTATATTGATGGTATTTTGTATAGTAAAGATTCTCGACTTCAAGGAGATTGGCCTAGAGCAATAGAATTATTAACTGTGGAAACTGATAGAGCTGTAGAAAAAATTGATATAAAACCTCTATTAGAATGTGATTTTTCTACAACAACTAAATCTTCTCTTACTGCTAGTCGTATCGTTCTTTTGGATATGGTTAAAGCATATTTTACTTATAAGGGTTGTACTCTTTGTGGAATCCCTAAAATTACTCTTGAAGGTACTTTAGAAGATTGGACAAAATTACAAGAGAAAGTCGTTCAATTACGTCAATTGGATTTAGATATGGATTTTTGGTTAGATAGATTGGATCCAGTTGTGTGGAAATTAGTTGAAACCTATAAAGGTGAAATTGATGAGAAGTTTTGGGCAACAATCGCTTCAAGTCAACAATATGGTTCGGGTTACAATGGTGATATTGATGGATGGATGATGGCCTTTTTTCCTTATGCGAAAGATGGAAAAAAAGTAACTTATAATTCACTTATACCAAGTGACATTCCTACTGGAAGAGTTGAAGTTCCATTTACGACCGATACTGGATTTTATTTAAAATTAGTTGCAGGATTTTTAGGCGCGCAACAATACGCTCTTGAGAATTCTAATGAATTAGTTGTTTCACCAGTTATTGGTTGGTTTGTTATTGATGATAAAACTGCAGATGAAGGTAAAACCAAAGATAAGGCATGATTCATTAAATAAAAGTTCATTTTTATATTTACCAAATAAGGCTTTTTATTTTATCATTGTTTCCATTAAATTGTGAATGATTATGTATTAACTTAATTGTTAAGTTTTTTTTTGATTTTCTCATTTGAAAAGTTCAATAAATAACACTTATCTACTATGAGAACGCTACATTGAATTTTGATAACTTTGTTTAATATGTCAAATATCGTGTTTTCCGTTTTCGTATATTTAGAAAGCTTACATATAAAAGATAATCAACGATTCTTTATATAATATTTTAATACTATCCTCTCAAATAATTTAAATTTGAAAACAAAAGTTACTATTTACAAATTATAAAAAAAAATTGAAATATCCTTTCAAACGACGAAACCGACCCTATATTAAAGGTTCGAAATTTGTACTAAAATATAATATAAAATTCGAACACAAATATCGTATTAACCCATTTGGCATAAATTTAGCACAAACTTTTTTCATAGGGCGATATTTAAAGAGCAGAAAACATATTATTCCTAACATTGTGTTAACTTCTTTCGCTCATTGGAATAGTTTACTATTTTCTATTATTTAATATGACTCTAATATTAATATATCTTTCTCGTTCATGAGTTAATTTATTGTACCCAGAAAATGTTTAGCTCCACGTGACTTATTAATATAATAAATTTCATACAACCAATTAAGCAAATAATATTATTTTAGATTTTAACAATAAACAAATTCTAAATTTTTCTTTAATAGTAAATTAATTCATCACATTTGTTAAAAGAAATGTTTGATGTTTACATAAGTCGTCACCTGAAGGCTGAAGCATATATTTTCTTTAGTCCGAAGGACTACATATTATCACGTTATGTACTGACATCAATAATCAAAAAAACAGTATAACAGTTCTGGATGCAAATGTATCGTTACTTGATCAGCATAATATATTTTGCAATAAGGGGTCAAAATGATGCCACCAGAAGGGTCAAGTCCGATACTTTTGCGTTCTGGATACATCAGATCACGGTTTTAACGCAAAAGTATCGGACTTGACCCTTCTGGTGGCATCATTTTGACCCCTTATTGCAAAATATATTATGCGGGTCAAGTTAGCACCGCAGAACGATACTAACACATGCTGTAGTCTCCTATTGTACTTAATTAATTTGTATATGCCATAATCTCATTTCATTCATATTAATTTCTTTTCATAAGAAACACAAAGATGAGTACCCAAGTCCTCACTAAAAATATTACTCTTGAGAACAAACACTATGAACATATTTCAGTTAAAAAGTTAAAAACAAAATTATTCAAAATTATCCTGATACAAAAATTCACGCTATTTCAGCCGATTACGATGAAACCTCAATCAATCAGTCTATACTTAATGATACAACTGCTGCAATCCTTCATGCTTATAACCATCATCAACATTTACGCAGAAAATTTTCGTTCTCGTTTTGTTAACCATAAAGGTAAAAAAGATATAATTATTATACTAATGGTATTTTGTATGTAAAGATTCTCGACTTCAAGGAAATTGGTCTAGAGCAATAGAATTCAGTTATTAACTGTGGAAACTGATAGAGCTGTAGAAAAAATTGATATAAAACCTCTATTAGAAATTTTTTGGGATTTTTTTTTTGAATTTTTCTAACTATCACCGGGGTGATGATCACCGGTGACTGAAATTACGACGATCGACCAGCAGTAAAAAAATATAGTGCCGGTAAAAATTGATAATTCCGGCCAACGGTGATGATCACCCCCAGTAAAAATCTTTTTTTTTTTAATAATTAGTTTTTTTTGATAAATAATTTGTGATTTTTCTACAACAACAAAATCTTCTCTCACTGCTAGCCGTATCGTTCTTTTGGATATGGTTAAAGCATATTTTTCTTATACGGGTTGTACTTTTTGTGGAATCCCTAAAATTACTCTTGAAGGTACTTTAGAAGATTGGACAAAATTACAAGAGAAAGTCGTTCAATTACCTCAATTGGATTTAGATATAGATTTTTGGTTAGATAGATTGGATCCAGTTGTATGGAAATTAGTTGAAACCTATAAAGGTGAAATTGATGAGAAGGTTTGGGCAACAATCGCTTCAAGGCAACAATATGTTCGGGTTACAATGGTGATATTGATGGATGGATGATGGCCTTTTTTCCTTATGCAAAAGATGGAAATAAAGTAACTTATAATTCACTTAGAATTCTAATGAATTAGATGTTTCACCAGTTATTGGTTGGTTCGTTATTGATGATAAAACTGCTGCAGATGAAGGTAAAACCAAAGATAAGGCATGATTCATAAAATTAAAGTTCATTTTATCCATATTTTATATTTACCAAATAAGGCTTTTTCTTATTTTATCACTTTTTCCATTAAATTTGTGAATTATGTATTAACTTCAATAAGTTTCTTTTGATTTTCTCATTTTGAAAAGTTCAATAAATAACACTTATCCACTAGATAACTTTTAATTTGTTTCTCTTGTTTAATATGTCAAATATCGCGTTTTCCGTTTTCGTATATTTAGTTACATATAAAAAAGACAATCAACGATTCTTTATATAATATTTTAATACTATCCTCTAAAATAATTTAAATTTGAAAAACTTTCGTATCAAATAAAAATCAATTAAATTACTAAATTACTAATTTACAAATTACTAAAAAAAAAATTGAAATATCCTTTCATTTAAAGATCAGATCATATTATTGCGATAACTTCGTTCGCCTATTGAAATAGTTTACTTATAAACAATTATTTTTTATTATTTATTTAATATAACTCTAATATTATAATATCTTTCTCGTTCATGAGTAAAGTTTAGTCCCACGTGGCTTATCAGTCATGTGCACTATATCATTCATTACAATAAATACATGTTTCTCGTCCTATTTACTATTCAACTCCTTTAAAACATCAGTATGATGATGCAGATGTCAATATATACAGTATAAGACGGTATCCCAGATTATTCGCTGGATTACCTCGAAGAAAATTTTCAATGTCCTTCTCCTCGATTTGGTTTGAATATGAATCCTCTTCAATTTTGATCTAGATTTCACGCTACCAACACAAATAATGAAGGTCTTACTCCATATGTTAAACGTAATAAACGTAATTATACGTTTACTTACATTCCCATATATCCTACGCGAACTTTGTGGATATACTGTACACCGAAAATACCACGTTTTTTGTCACAGAGTGTTTGTAAATATTAGATTTCCACAAAATTCGATGCATTTCCTGACGATGCAGCAAGCGAAAGATCAATACGGCCTGGTTTATTTTTAAACGTTTCCCTTTTTGTTGTTAATGTTTTTAAATTTCCAGTGTGTTGTCTTTTAGCTAGCCTAGCGACGTACGTGTTAATTCTTTTTTGTGAACCCCTTGTGGGTGAGCGCTTTTAACTTACTTTAGTTAGTTTCTGCTTTTACTGTGGCGTTCTACACAAAGCTATTTACCGAATTTAATATATTTCAGAAGATCGCTATCCTATTCCAAAAAGATCCGGGATCTGTTACAAAATTAATCTTTTATTGTGCCTAATTAATTTATACATGATCGTGTAGTTTTATGGCGAGCCTTCCTTGAAAAAAGGTGCCACGAAATCGGCAGGTTTTCATTGAAAGTCTATTCCATTAATGAAAATGAATAAATCTATATGAGGGTTACAGCTGATACTAAACTTAAAAAAAATTTGTTGCAGGACTTTTCAAAAAAAAAACTCCACCAATTATTGGTTAATTATTGATGATAAAATTACAGTAGATGAAGATGAAGATGAAATTAGAAAAGAAATTATATTGAGGCTATTTATTTTTCTTTTTTTTTATTGCACCAATTTCAATAAAGCTTCCTTATTTTTAACAATAAATTTTTGATAGCTCTTATTTAATACAAAATATATTTTCATTTATCGTGTAATACTAATATATATAATAAGATAATCAATAATTCTCTTAGCTATATAATGTTTTAGTACTATCTTAACTATCTTTGTATTAATCTAATCTTGAAAAAAAAACTTTTATATGAAAACAATTGAACTTATTTGAAAATGAATTATCATTTCAAACAACATATCCGAAATTCTCTCATCAAAGAAATAGTAGGAGTAATATGTTCTCTAAACGTTACTTTAAATTCGTACAAGGAACTAGATAACATGATATGAACCAGACGCTACAAAAGGTCTACCGCATGATAAATGATCAGCTTTGATAGGATTAGAAGGATAATTCCATTTTCAACAAAAAATACTTCACATCATTGCAAGCTCTTAAATACTGCTCTATTCTATTGATCCAACCAATAACACTTTTTACTTTCTTAGTCCCATCTAAATAATTCTGTTTTTTGTGTTTCAAATTTACCCTCCGGTAATACAAAAAACAAGCAAGACGTAAATTTATTTATCGTTATCCTTGTTCAAATTGCATATAACTGAGCTCTATATGCATACATATAATCCGGTCCTAATACATTCAAATAAGAATAATTACTTTTAGCAGTAGATATATCAACCATGACATATCATAACTCATAAGACCTTTCTTTAGTTGCTAAAAACAGTCGTCCTTCTCGTTTGACTCGATGTTTGCTAGCAATGGTGATTTGAAATAATAAATTTGGGTGAATATAAGTCAAACAAATGTACATAAAGAACCGCCATCTTTGTTAAGTCCTTTGAATTCAATTATATTCGAGTGAGATTTTGATTTTACGTGAATTAATTTGTGACTAACTCATCACCCGAGAAGGATTCTAGCACTTTTACAAATCTAGATTCGTATCATTCGGCGGTATCTGAATAGAGTCATCGTTCATCAGATATATTAGATTTGATTTCTATAGTAGTCTTTCCTTTCTTTTTTTTATTTATTCGGTAGTCCTAATATCCGTCAAACAAACCGCTTCCCTCCGTATAACTCAAATGTTTCCTCAACTAATTTTTTAGTAGCACCTTCATCGTATATTTCTTCATAATCAAGAAACTTGTCCCTTTCCTAAGCTAGCATGTAGAATATTTCAGTCTTTTGTGCCTTGATAATTTTCTTTTTTAGGTGAAGATACCATTAATAATTTTGCTCAGAAAAAATTTGGTCTACTTGGGCTCCTTTCCATCAATTATGCACCAGATATTTTGTTATTGTGCTCATAGTCTGTATTCTTCCTTTTTACCTAGAATAGCTCGCCTTTAAGAGAAACAAATGCCGTGTAATCTTATCATCCATCAAGAACTGACTGCCCTCTTTTAAGAAGTTCCACTAATAATAACATTCTAAATATATCTTCCCAATGCTTGAGTTTCCAGTCGTCTAAAATTCACACCTTCATTGCTATCAAGTACGATTAATAGTATACACTTCGGTTCCTGACAACGGTGGAATTGAAAAAATTCTATTACTTGTTTTGATCGCTGATAATATATTGATTAAATATTGTCATTTTGTTTGAAAAGTATAAGTTAGAAATTTTAATTTTTAAAAGTGACCATTAAACGATAAAATAATACCTTTATTTAATAAAATTTCCATTTCTTTCAGTACTAATTTTCCTCGATCGAATCTTCAATCTTTCTTTTCTCTAATCGAATAAAAAACAAGAATGAGTTAACACAAATTACTTGATCGGAAGTAAACCATTGGGAGACACTTACTAGTGGTGGCACAATGACACTGCACGATTATGTTGACATACTCTTCTGGAGGAGTATAATCTTTGGGAAATGTCTAGTAATATTATGCATCGGATTTAAGAATTCCCGCACAACAATATCAATTTCTGCGTTCTTAAGTATATCCGGTCTATTGTCTCCAACGGAAATCTCAACTTTCCATAAGTTCAGGCTATTGGAATCAATATTGCGAAATTTCTTGATTTCATCTTTGAGGGCGAAACCACTCCAATTTCGACCGGAAAAGAAAAATAATTCCACCTAAAACTATACAGTCTAGCATGACGCATCTGCAAACGCGAAAATGGGTTAAAAACAAGGTTCAAGAAATCTATTTTTTAACCGAATAACAATAAAAACCTTTTAGATGCGTTGTTAGGCTAGCAGGTAGTGAAAATTCCTCGATTTTAGTTTATACCTAGGATGGCATACCCGGAATGGTGAAAGATATTAATTATTACGAACTAGTTGGTAGATTAAGTTCAAGCTCCAACCCTTAGTATCAAGAATATACAGTATTACGAAAAAAAAATTTTAAATTTTTATCAATCAAAATCAAATGTCACAATGTCACATGAGTGACGATCTCAGTAAATGCTCGCTAAAAAAGACGCGGCCTTTTAGTCTGTAAATAATTGGCGGAACGATTCCTCCGGATTCTGGAGGGGGTTAGTTAGTGACTTATATATTGATGTAGTCTGTCCTTTTTTAAGATAAAAAAATGCTCGCTAAAAAAAGCTAACATTGAGAAGGACATATTTAACTAAAATAAAACCTCAAAATTATCTTGATACAAATTCATGATTTTAGTTGATTACGACGAAACCTCAAACAATCATTCTATTTAATGATACGCTATTGCACAAGGATATCGTTTTGTGATTTTTCTACAACACAAAAATTTACTGCTAGTCGTATCATTCTTTTGGATATGGTTTTTTCATGTAAAGGATATACCAAATGTGGAATTACTAATATTGTTGGATAGATTGGTGTTATTTGATGATAAAACTAGGATTACAGATACAGATGATACTTTTACCTCCAATTGATCGATGTTTTTTGTTTAGCTTACGTAAAACTTTATAAGTTATTGCAACGAAAGCACTATGTAACTTTTTATATATAAATTGATCAAGATAATACTTGATTCTTTATAATGGATGTTTGTATTAGATTTAATTTCTATAACGAAAAACTATATTATTTTAATTTTTGATATTAAAGATAAAAAAAATATTTTAATGATTGAATTTCAAAATGCAAAAGGTGCAAAAATTATGTATCAGAAATATTAAAACGTTTTTTAATTAAAAGTACTTAAATTTATATGTATATTATTTATTTTCTGGTGACCGATTTCCCATATATGAATCTGATATTCATATCTGATATCGGTTTTGAATTACCTTTCCATTATTTGGAAAAGAAACTCAAAAGAGTTAATTTGTGCAGGAGGAACTTTGTTTTCTCCGTATGCGTGTAACCTTACAAAATTCGGAATGGAAATCATAAATCTGCGCCAATTAATGATTTATAAAGACCAACAAATTTTTTTTTTAAAAAAAATAAAAAATTTTTTTTAGCTTAACGCTTTATATTTAATTTACATAATGGTTGAAAATATATTTTTACCAAAATTATCGCAAAATTTTCTTGAAATATTGGACGATCATGAATATTATGATGTTACTATTGAAGTTGGTAGTGACCCTTCTGTAAAAATATTCCGTGCTCACAAGGTAATTTTATGCTACCGTTCCCCTTACTTGCGAAGGATTCTCTCGACTAATAGAACGGAAATTGATGGAACTTTATTGAACATTAAATTATCAAATATTTCACCTGAAATCTTTCAAGTAATATTAAAGTAAGTATTTTTCAATTGTTTATAAAACAATAATAAATAATTTATTTTTCTTTGCTTATTAATTTATCTAAGATATATTTACGGAGGCAAGCTTACTTTGGAAGGATATGATACTTCAGAGATCATTGAAATTTTGGACGCTGCTAGTAAACTAAGTCTTCAAGAATTAGTTGATTATTTACAGTCTTATTTAATTGAAAACAAACCAAGTTGGATAGAACAAAATTTCAATCTTATATATCAAGCGAGTTATAAAAAAGATTCTTTGTTACAACTACAAGAATATTGTTCGAATTTATTATCTGAAGAACCAGAAAAGATATTTAAATCACTTGATTTTGTTTCAATTCCAGAAAAATTTTTGATCTCTCTCATTCAAAATGATGATCTTAAAATGAGTGAAATTCAAATATGGGAACATGTCCTTAGATGGTGTCATGCTCGAACTCCTGAGTTACCCTTAGATCCTTCTAATTATTCAGATGATGATTTCAATACTTTGAAAATTATTTTACAAAAATTCATTCCATTTATTAGATTCTATAATTTAACCTCAGAAGAATTTTCCGAGAAAGTTTATCCTTATAAAAAAGTTTTTTCCGAAGAATTTTGTGAAGATTTAGTTAAATATTTTTTAAATCCTAATAAGCCAAAAGATAAATCAAGACCACGTGGAGTTATTTCAATGAATATTGATTCAAAAATTATTTCAAATCAACATGCTGAATTAATATCAAAGTGGATTGATAAATTAGATACATCAAAAAAATCATCTACCTTACATAAATTTGAGTTAATTTTTCGTGAATCTTATGATGGTAGAAGATTTCATAAATCTTGTAATTATATACCTCGTACCGTAGTGATTATTAAAGTGAAAGATAGTGATGAAATTCTTGGAGGATATAATCCACTTGAGTGGAAATCTAATAATGGTTATGGGGATACTAATGATAGTTTTATATTCTCTTTTAAGGGTAATAATGTTGAAAATCATATTTTAAGTCGAGTAAAGAATGAAGAGCGAGCTATATATAATTCGATATTATACGCTCCATCGTTTGGTTACTCTGACCTTATTATAAAGGGAGGTAATTATTATAGTTATAGTTACTGTGAAATGTACGATTATGAAAAACAGATAAGAAAAACCAATAGTTATTTTTCTGTAGAAGATTATGAAGTATTTCAAATCATCTAAGTGTAGATGATCAATTGTTTGTTCAACGATATATATAACTAGTAAATAAATTATTTGTTTATTACAGTATACTATATAGTTAAAGTAGTTTGTGCTTTTCTTTTATTGCGCCTAAGACACAAAATATAATCAGTGATAACATTCACAAACGTCAATATCCTGTCTAACCTAAGGCTTGAACATCTTAATACCAAAAATTGTCTCTTTTTATTAAAAAAATATACTTTTCATGTAATAAATATACTTTCATATAAAAAATAACTCTAGCACTATTGAGTGAGAGTAAAATGTGTTGTTCAACATCCATGACGTATTTTTGGCTCTTTTGGAGTAGAAGAGAAAACAAGAGATAAAGAAGGTATCTCCAACTTTTGTTAAAGCAGAAGTGCAATATTATTTAGCTTAGTTTAGATAGCACAATTGCTTCTTTGCTCTTTGTAGTACATCAACGAAGGAGAAGATATAGGTGACTGGCTTGAGTATCTTGGCTCCCATGTTTGGACTATGACAGTAGGGACTATTGTGCAAGATCTAGGGCAGGATGTTGGATCTATCAACACTAATAAGAGGTAGAGTCTTGAGTAAGGAAGGTAATTCCGATTCGCAAGTTAGCTTCTCTCATCGGAAAGATCACAGCAACAACAGACGTTTTGTTCACAGCCAGATTGCACTCTTGCGCCCTGTTAAGAGACAAAAATATTGGTCTGAAGAAGCAAGGTTGGAATGGTATTATCGAACTTTCCCCAGAAAGCATCACGCAATTGGAATGGTGGATCAAAAACTTACCTCTGTACCATCTCTTTACCAGAAACTTTTTTTTTATGGTGATAGCAGATTGAAATTTCTCTTCCTATACTAACCATACTAACAGTTTTTTTTTTATTTTTATGAACTTTGATCTAATACAAGAAAAAGTAAATATGAATTCCATTCACCGTACTTGTTACCAAAGAAGGATAGTTGAAATTTGTGATAAACTATCATCTATTTATCAAGGCAAGCATGCGCTCCCTGTTTAGCATAATTTTAATGAAACAGGCTTTACAGATAAAAAAGAAGATATACAGTAGGAGAAGGGTTAGTATGTAATACTGAAGTAAAATTATATCAGTTACTCAGTGTATTGAACTCATAGTATTTTTATACTTTTGATCTGTTTAAAGACAACAGTCACAGCCTTACAGGAAATACATGACAAAATGTTATGCAAAATATCAGTAGATAAAATGATTTGAAATGATCATAAAAACTTTTATATTAATATTAAAATTCAAAAATTTTTATATGAGAGGAAAAAAAATACTTTATTCTTTTTTATATCTTCACATTAGTTATTTATTAAACATACTATAATAATCATTTTTTTATGTCTCTTTAAAAAAAATATATTTAATTTATATACTTAGAATAGATTTACTCTTTTTTACTGAGCAAAAGTTTTAACACAAGTCTTCGACTATTCGGTGTAAGTGAGTGTGCATACTAATCCAATAATATATTAGAACTAAACGGTTTAGTTGGTGCTAGTCTAAATGGACAAGATTATTTCATCAATTTAAACAGAATGTAACTAAGACAGCAAATCAAAAAGATATTAAGAGGAGGATCAAAATCTATTCCTGTTTCTGTATTTGATTTGTAATAGAATTTATTAAACTATAACTCAAGAATTTGGGGCGAGTATTTGCTTTACGGGCATGCGTTGTTTTTAAGCGTGGAGTTTAAGTTCTCGTAGTACGTACCATGTGCTACTGGCTAGTAGTTATCTGCTTTGTACACAAGTCGTAGCTATGATGATGCTATATAGGTGGTCTCACATGCAATATGGATATTTCTGTGTCGTGGGCATACTTGATCATGATATGCTAACATAATATGATACATTTTAATGTATTTTACATTTGGGAATAATATTACTTTCCCTTATATCTGGGTGCAGTTTTGATTTGGATGATTATGCTTTATTTTATCCTTTGTTATTATGATGGGGGAAATGGATAAAATGATTGGATAAGTAGTAATTGAAAAATTTTTACACAAAGTCACAGACCGCTATTATCTACTGTTGTGTGTTGTAACAAACACGAGTGAACCTAGGGTGATGTTTGTGGTATGATAATGTCTCCCAAGTATGCACTATGTGCTGTATATTATTATTATTGAAGTTGGCCTAAATACATAGTTACATACATATCGAAAGGTCAGAGTTAACTCCATTATGGTAGCATGAGTTCTAAATTCTAAATTATTGGATGTAAATGTCCAATCGACTATTTTCATTAACGATAGTTAACAGAAAGGAGTATTTCAACTTTTTAATACTATCAACCAATTCAAATTGTGAATTGAATGTTTGTCCTGTCAACTTGATCGTGATATATAAATTATATAAATACAATAATGATTAATCATAAAGAAATTTATTTTCTATAATATCGAGTATTTTTTACGAGGTAAAAAATGTGACTCTGGACATCTTGCCATAGGTCTTACCCTAAATTACACTTGCCATAATCTTTAATTATTTTTTCATCTCTTTAGACTTTGAAATAGAATGTTGGTTGGGATGCTTACAGAAATGTCTATCTTGCTTAAGCCTGTGGGTACCAGTACATCTTATAATAGGACTATTTATTTCACATTATTTCCATAAGGTCTATTGATTCTGAAAGGTTTTAGTGTTTTTTTTTCTTTTTACCTTTTTATCTTTTTGGGTAAAATGGAAGTAAATAATAAGATTTTTTGGGTGATATCTTTAATGTATACTATCATGCTAATTATTTATTAAAAGTATCATCTATAAATAATTTGCTGCTCTTGCGCCTTAAAATGGTACATTGACCTTTACCAAATGATTTCGTGCTATCATGTTACAGTATAATTAATCGACAGATGAAATTTGATCAAAATAAAATTATTTATTTATAATAATGGTTACAACTTAATATGATATCATGATGAAAAGTAAAGAAAACGCAAATAATTTACACTCTTTAATAGAATTTAAGTAAATCAAAAATTATATTGATACATATTTACAAACATATTTTGTAGTATTTGTCATTATGGTTCGTATGCTATAAATAATTTCAAAGGTGCGTATATCTATCATAATCATATTTTTTAGAGCAAGATCCTCGTAAAGATGTATCTATTTAGTTATATTTAGAAAAGCTCTCAATATTTATCTTGGCTTTCAACCAGATTATTGGTAATTCTCGTATAATAAGTCTTCGGTTCTGGAATTCCGAAAAATTTCGTCAATGATTCTTTGAAACATTTTCTAATTTGTTTAATCTAAAAAAAAATCATATGTGGAAGTTTAATGGTCTAATATTAAGATTATTGAAATTCATCAATATATAATAAACTTAAATTACTTTATCACGATTCCTAGTAAAAATTCGAATATTAAGTTCTTCAAATAGTTCTGGAACAAGATAACTCACTTGCGAACTCTCCAATTTAAAAACTAAACGTAAAAAATAAATTAATAAATGTTGAGAGTCAACGCGTCAATAAATTAATAATTAAATTAAATATAGTTTATACCTTTGAGATTCGGTTGATTTTTATCATAAAATTTAACATTGTCGATCGGATTCTCTTCCTTCTTTCCATAATTCAATATAAGTATGTCTACGATTACATATTCTTTTTTGAGTCCATCATGTTCTAATTGATCTGTTATGATTTTGGTTATTTTATCCTGTTAAATAAGCAAATAAAGTATTAAATTTGAATTTATAACCTATAATGCTAATAATACAATGAATATTACCTTTTCGAATTTTCCTTTCAAATCTTTAGGAACTAAAAACTCATCAACAAATTTATAGAGATCTCTTTTTCGAATACGTCTGATAATCTCTTTTGACTTTTTCAAATCCTAAAACAGATTAAAGCATCAATGAACTACTACTCGTTATAATATAAGAATATGATATAGCAGCTTACCGGATCATCAGAATCAGAATATTCGATTCTATTTAGGATTGTATCGTCCATTTTTAAATATTCACTTGGTTTATCGATACTTTTAGATATTTCTAAAACTGGGTCCGCCGCTATTAAAGCATCAAGTATCATATAATCTATCGCTTTGCCTAATTTATTAATTAAAAAAATTACATTAATTGTGAAGGACTGAAAATACAATTAGGGGTTTAAATTAATTACAATTACCAACACGATGGTTATATGCTTTCTTATGCAAAGAATACCGTGTGTGAAACAGTTCGTAAATATTGTAGCTTTCCTTGAAATCGTACGTGATTTGGTCATCAGAAACACGAGAGTAATTCATAAGTCTTGAGAAGTCAAATACTGATTTCATCCCGAGATAGTAACAGTCACGTGCCAAATAATCAAATTTGTCGACATCGATTGAATTACGTTTATTAGCTACCACATCGAATAGATAAGGAGATCTTATATATGGGCATATTTATTTATTTAATATATTGATCGAGTAGCAATAAATACTATTCATAGATTTACCTATTTCCAGTGTCTTCAGGTTTCTTCCCAGTGATTAAGTCTTTAATAAATAGTTTATCCTCATCATCTAAATCATAGGCTATTTCCTTATGTTCTTTTAAAAGATCATCAAACATCATTATAGAAGCTTCTTCGTGCGTCCACTTACGGTCGGGCCTTTTGCGCAAAAAGAAGTTAATATCTATTTGATATTATTTTATTTATTTTATTTGCAAGTCAAACCTTCTCATTTTAATAAATACTTCAAAGAGATGACTAAATGGCCCATGCCCTATAAAATTGTAGAATTTATTAGTAATTTACGATTAAGTTCAGAATAAAAGTTGAATTAACATACCCAGATCATGACATAATGCAGCCAATGTCACACATTTTAAATCTTTGTCACTACATCCTAGATCATGTTGTGTCTCACGGATTCTTTTCACCAACGAATGGGCAAGATATGCAACACCTAAAACATGATAATATAGTTGGAAGACTATCTTCTTAGTGGAAGTTTCTGAAGTTTCTAATTAATTTCATACAAAGCAAAGCAACGAAAGGATGAATTATGGATTTAATATAACACAAATTATTACCCAAACAATGTTCAAATCTATTGTGGCTGGCACCAGGATACACATAATAAGTAGTTCCTAGTTGTTTGATGCTACGTAATCTTTGAAAATGTTCAGTATCGATAAATTTGACTATCCAATTATCGAATTCCATTAATCCCTATTATAAATTAATTTGAATAATCGAAATTCAACTAACGTCATTATAATATAGTTACGCTCAAAAAAAATTTAAACAGTAAGTTACATGAATGGGGTCTTGAATTCTCTTAGATTTCGGCTTTTTCGTATAACCATTTTCGGCCATGATGCCAAATTCCGAAGAAAGGAAAAATATAAAATTGAAATTGAGACAAAAAATAAAGGATAAGAAAAAGATAAAATTAAAAAGGAAGCAATATTTATACACTAGGGAAATTCAGGAGAAATAGCTATAATGAAAAAGTAAAAACGTGAAAAAACAGGTTTCATAATAAGAATTATCATGTTTTTACGCAAATTAATCTTAATTAGGTGAAATTAAAATTTTTTTATTCTCACGAAAATTTATTGTTACACTCAATCTTCCAATAACCTTATCGTGAACCCTATCACTTATAATGTGAAACATTATATTAGGAACATCGTTATAACTTTATAACTTTAATATTGTTTTAAGTTCAATCAACCATTTATCATTAAATAAATGCACTTTGTTACATTTAACGTGTAAATAATAGGATAATCAGCCCCTTAATTACCAAATTTGGTCACAAAAACGGTATAAATTGGGTGAATTGAAACATTATATATTGTTATTTTTAATACAATGATTTAAACTTATATTATTCGGTGAAATGCCCGGCCGAAACGCATTCTGCTTTACTACGTTTTGACATAAGGATTTATATAAGAGATATGAGTTATTCAACGTCGACAAAAAAAAAGAAAGAAAAAAATGAATATTTTAAATAGAAATTTTCCCAAAATAACTTCCGGACCTGATGACGATAAAGCTCAATATGAAACAGCAAAAAAATCCAAAAAGTTTTCATTATTTAAAAAAAGTTATAAGGAAAATGGAATATTAATTTTTAAAACCACAACAGAAATCGTCGAAAAAATTGTACCAGAATTAGAAGTAGCAATTAAATTAGCAAATATTATCATAGATATCTATGAAAGAGCGAAAATTAATAGAGAAATTTGTAGAATAATGGCGGACAGGGTAGAGTTAGCAATGACATCAATAAGATTATTGATAAGGAATAAAGATGAAAATGATGAAATATTACATCGAAAAGGTTATTATAAATCGGTTATGCGTTTTAATAGAGTATTAGGTGATATTAAAGGGTTTATTGAAGAAATTTCTGGAGTCAAGGGATTTAAAAAATATGTTTATGCTAATTATATTAAAGGTAAATTTGAAGAATATAGAGATGAATTCGATCATGCTTATAAAGCATTACAACTTGCTATCACTATTGAACAGTTTGTTGATTCTGAGAAAGAAAATAAAATAATTAAAAAGTCTTTAGATGATTTAAATGGATGTTATAAAGATGTTTATAAAGATATGAAAGAGAATCATAATCTTGTGATGGAAAAATTATCAGTTCTTGCTACAATAATTGATAATTCTAAAGAAATGCAAAATAATTCCCTTGTCGATAATATAAATCCACCAAAAATTGATGCAAAATCAATATTACCACATGAATCCATTAAACACCATGGTAATATCAAACTCAGGAGATATAATGCTCAGGATGTAGCTTGTAAAATAATTAAATTTCCTATCGATGGAGATACTCCTGAATCAAAAAAAATTCGTGGTATGTTGGCTATTTGGAATCAATTAAAAGATTGTACTCATATAATTAAATTTTATGGAATTACAAAAATGGACGCCGAGGATTATATGATTATTGAATGGGCTGAATTTAATAATCTAAAAAATGTTTATGAAAATACAAAACTTTCTTGGCAACTTAAATTGTTCATAGCAAGAGATATTTTTCGAGGTCTTTGTTTCCTTCACTTCATTGGTAAATTTTATTAACAAAATTTTGGTCAAATTATTATTGTATCTTTATTGATAATTTTTTTTAAAATCTTCTTTTGTTAGGAATTTTGCATCATGATGTGAAGGCGGAAAACATATTGGTGATTACCTAATTTCATTACAATGATGTCCGTTCTCTCTTAAAAAAAATTCTAACTAGTCTATTACTATTAATAGGTAACAAGCGGATATAAATGTAAATTATCTAATTTCGAACTTAGTCGTGCGATGGGAGAGAATTCTAAAGAAGTAACAGATCCTAAATCAATAATTCGTTGGATGGCTCCAGAAAAGCTTGCAACTTATCATTCTGAACGTGAGGGTAGTTACGTACGATATACTGGTGCATGTGAAATGTTTAGTTTTGGAATGTTCCTTTGGGAACTTTCTTTTAACAGAGTCCCATATAATCATATTGATAAATCTGATGATATTATTGAATATGTTATTAATGGAAATCGAGAAACTTTAAATTTTGAGAAAGGTCCAAGTGACATTATTGAAACTTTTACTGAAATTATCACTTTAGCATGGAAACAAGATCCTCGTGATCGTCCGCAAGATCCTGCTGTTTCAGCAATTCTTGGAAGGACCTTTTCTTGTGAAAGTAGTCCAATGTCATTCTATGAACAAGACAACAATGATTCGACTACTACATCATTGGAAAATTCACAGAGTTCTAATATGGAAAATAGTATTAAAATGGACGAAGATTATAATATAGTTTTTGATGATGATGATGATGATGATTTATTACCTTTCAATAACGTAATTGAACTTCATAATAAACCTAATAAAACGGAACAAGATAAAAAACTTGCTTGGGAATATTTTAATGCTCATGCAGAACTTGGTAATAAAAATGCTCTTTTTTGGAAAGCCCATTATTTATCGGAAGGATATTACGTCGAAAAAGATAAAAAAAAGGCTATCCCATTATTTAAAGAGGCAGCAGATGCTGGTGTTGCAGAAGCTCAATATAGATATGCTATGGAATTTATTAAAGTTAATCCAGATATTTTTTTAGATTATTTAACTCAATCGGCAGAAAATGGTTATATTTTGGCTATGTATAATTTAGGAATGTGTTATACTAAAGGTCAACATGCACCCAAAAATACAGATAAAGGTATCGAATATCTTAAAATTGCTGCATTAAAAGGGCATGAAAAAGCGATCGACGCTTTAAAGAAACTTGATATCACTATTTAATTGTATTTTTTTAGATCAAATTAAAGTATTTTTAGTTTTGTTTATAATATTCCGTTTCAATTTGATTTTCATGTTTTGTTCCTCTATTTTTTTGAAATCAAAATAAACAGATATTTATTTTTTTATTCTTGTTTTGGAATTTATAGTGTTTGTTAAGCGAATTGTGAATTTAAACAGATTATATAGATTTAAAAGGTGTCGATGTTCAAGCAGTACCAGGATCTAAATGAGTGTTAAAAAAATGAGCAAAATCAGTGACACCTCTAAAAGTGCACCCACGCACTATATAAATTCTCTTTAAGTACATGGTGGGCCTGGTCCCAACCCCAACTTATAAGAGCTCTTAATATTTTACTCTCTATAAATGCACACCCTCTCTAAGTACACATTCTACTATTTTTTTACTATGTCCCAGGGGGGGTGGGGGTGCACTTAGAGAGGTGTCACTGTAGTGAAAATGTAAGTAATAAGCAAATCGAGCGTCATGATCGATCATAAAGTAATACTTGCGATTTTGAAATAAACTGCGGGGTGTATTCTTTTGCGACATTAGTGCATATAAAACTGTATATACCTTGTAGCCTTTTCGATTAATGATTATTAATATCAAAAAATTTATTAATCACAGTGTATACTCAAAGAATTCTACATATAAATTTATGAATGAAAATCCGAAGAATAATTGCAATCACATTGAACTTTGTGGCAGTTTCCTAACATAGCGACGATGCCGATGAATATACTTGAATATACTTATCGATTCAGCATTTCAGCGATTTGAACGCGTAGAATAATCACGTAGGTCTTTCCTTTCTTCCTTTCTTGGATAAAATTCAAATATCAGCAATTATTAAGGCCCCGATTTAAATTGATTTTGATTTTTAATTTTCTAAGTTGAAACACATGCTAAAATAATCAGCTTTGCCGAAAAAACAAGATAATTGTTGGCTTTTCTTTAACGCTCTTTATTGGTTTAAAAAATAAAAAAAAAATTATACATATGAAGGAAAAATTTTTTGTAGTAGTATTTAAAAGTTATATAAATTAAACTAGCTTCTCTCTCCTAACAATTCATTCATTATCTGCATTTTCCTCTGTAGTTTTGTCATCAATAACAAACCAACCGATGACTGGTGAAACAGCTATTTCATTAGAATTCTCAAAAGTTGCTTGTTGCGCACCCAAAAATCCAGCAATAAATTTTAAATTTAATCCAGTATCAGTCGTAAATGGAACAGCAACTCTTCCATCAGGAATATCATCTGGTTCAATTGAATTATAAACTATTTTTGTTCCATCTCTTTCATAAGGATAGAAGGCCATCATCCATCCATTAATATTCCTAGGACCCGAACCAAATTGTTGTCTTGAGGCGATTGTTGCCCAAAATTCTTCGTCAACTTCACCTTTATAAGTTTCAACTAATTTCCATACAACTGGATCCAATCTATCTAACCAAAAATCCATATCTAAATCCAATTGACGTAACTGAATGACTTTCTCTTGTAATTTTGTCCAATCTTCTAAAGTACCTTCGAGAGTAACTTTAGGAATCCCACAAAGTAAACACACTTTATATGAAAAATACGCTTTGACCATATCCAATAGAACGATACGACTAGCAGTAAGAGAAATTTTTGTTGTTGTAGAAAAATCACATTCTAAAAGAGATTTTATATCAATTTTTTCTACAGCTTGATCAGTTTGCACGACCAACCTATTTACTACTTCGGGCCAATCACCTTCAAGGCGAGAATCTTTCATATGCAAAATATCATTGGCTAAAATAGAAATCTCTTTTTTACCTTCGTGGCTAACAAAGCGAAAACGAAATCTTTCTGCATTATAATTAATGTGATGACTAACTCCTTGTGCGATAGTTAACCAAATATCATCAGGTGTTAGTCGTAAGTGTTGATGATGGTTATAAGCATGAAGAATCCCAGCAGCTAGTCCGTGAGAAGTCATTGTTTGTTTAAGTATAGATTGATTATTTGAGGGAGTTTCATCGTAATCAACTGAAATGGCATGAACATTTGTATCAGGAAAAATTCGAGAAATTTTATCTTTTATTGGAAAATGTTCTTTAAGATCATTCTCAAGATTAACTTTTTTAGTGAGGATTTGAGTACTCATTTTCTTTGGTTCTTTTTGGAAAAAGAGAGAGCAATGAAATTATAAATAATATTGGATTTTTTTAAATGTTACATAAAAATCTAACCTTTTTTGTTATTGTAAATGATTCAATGATTACATATAACGTCATAATAATCGATCATTAATAGTGCCCAAAGATATTTTAAATATCATTCGTACATCCTTTTCTTAAAATAAAGGCTACTAGCATAAAAACTGAACACAATCCCTAATATACATTTTTGTTTGGCTCTTACCTTTTTTAACACAACTTTGTTTACTTGTGCAGATCAATTTCATATTATGTATCCTATTATGACTTGGATCGGAAGAGTGAATTGCACAGATTGAATACTTTAATCAAATTTTGGCTTGCAGTTTGTATCACACTATTAAAAAAGCGATGTAGAATACATAAATCATTTACCCGAAAATAGCTTGTTCATAGGCTCAAAAATAGATCTTTTTAATTCTTAATTTCTCAATTCTTTACTTTTTTAATTGAAATTTTTTTTGTTCATAATAAGATGATTAGATCCATTGGCACATAAAATTGCTAATTACTTGAAATTTTTAATAAGAATATGGCTTTGTAAAACAAAAGCCATTCCCAAATATTGCTATATTTCCTCATTTTCCTGACCTGTAGTTTAGCCATAATATATTGTTTCAATATATCCCATTTCACCTATTGATAAATTGTGAGTTTACTTTATTATGTTAAATACAGTCTTTAAGATATTAAATATAGTTATTATGTAAATTATATTTTTTCGAAGATAGATCAGTAGTAATGTGATATTTTAGTTTTTTTTAAAATTTCTCTGTATTTAAATTTAAGGTAACCTTCCTTAATCATAAAATTCATTTATACTTTCTGGAAGTAAAAAGTTATCAAGTTATCGTCATATATTTATTTATAATTAATTATTACTTAAAATACATAATATTAAAGTAAAATATCTAAATAATATAAATAATATACAAAATAATACAATAATATGAGTTTACCGTTATTAAAAAGACACAATGATATTAATATCAATAATTTTTAATAATTAAAACTCATCTATTCAAATTAAAATTAAATACAAAAAATATAATTTATATAATTTATAGTTAAAATTTATTTGATCTCACTTATTATTGTTATTAACCTTAGTCGGTGTTAATGGTGTCCAATTTGTATCACGATTGTTTTTAGGTAAAACTAAGAAAATTAAAAAAATTATTAATAGTAGTAACAAATAAATAAGCTAAATGTATCAAAGAATTTACCTGATTTTGGTAAAGAATTGGTGTTGTTAGCGGACAAATCTATTAATTGGTTATTACCATCACTGTCATCATTTTCCAAAAAAGGATTCTTTGCTTTTGTTCTAATTACCGATGATGTATCTAAATAATAATAATAATAATAATAAAATAATAATAAATCAATAAAATTGATAAGAAATTTAATAAGTAATCATCATCAATTAGTCACCTAAATTTGATTTTGACGATATATCTTCAAATTTTGGAACTGATGACAAAAATGAATCATCATCCTCAAAAAATGGGTTTGATTTCTTATGCTCTTTGCTTGAATTTATACCTTGTGTATCTTTACTTATATTATTCTTACTATCACTATCATTTATTTTTCTTGGAGTTAATATATTTGAGGATAATGAATTAGGTTTGGGTGGTGGTGGAGGCCCGGGTTTTCTTATCATTAAGTCTTCATGAAATGGATTGCTTGATATGTTGCGAAACTCCTTATCAATATCATTCTTGTCAACAACCAGAGATGACGTTGAGGAAGATGATGCTTTTAATTATTCATTTATAAAAGAAAATTTTGTTTCATGAGTTATATTACTCTACAATTTCATGCAATATTTAATACATTTAATTCACCTGAATTCCACCACTGGTATGTTTCTGAACTTGGTGGGGGCACTAATGAAAAATGTAAAATATAAATGCTAGTATAAATACTATTATTAAACGAAAATAACATTTGGTCATATGGTCATATAAGTACTAACAATCTTCCTCTTTACTATTATCCTTATCTTCAAAATCAATCAAAACACCAACAGCGGGTTCAACCTTTTTGTCTTCGAGCTTCTTAACATTGGATTTGGTATCTAGCAAAGGATTATTGACTTTCCTAACATTCTTTGCTAATTTATTCCATTTATTTTCATCATTTGACGAAGTTTCAACACTACTTTGTGATACAAGTTGTAATTTTTCTAAATACAATTCTCTCTGTAATCTTTCTTTAGCAACTTCATCATATTTGATCACCTAATAATTTGTAATTATGTAAAACAATCATTTTTTTTTTTTAAAAAAAAACAAGAAAACAAATCATTACTTACTTCAATGTCAAATGATGACATTACTATGGATATATATACAAAATTAATTAAATTATAGACAAATATATATATTTACATCCTTACAAATAAAATTGAATGTTTTACCTGGCCTATGATCTGACACCATTATTTCTGCCCGTGAATATCCAATTTGCCGAATCTTATTACCACGGTACAAAATTCTATCTATTAAATAATACGAAAAGTTTAATACATGATATAGTTTTTATAGGAAATTAGATCAAACTTCGACTAACCAGTCCATGCAGGAACTCGTGCCTTCTCGCTAATAATATACGATAAATAAAATAGACATATTACAATGAAAAACTAACAAGAAATTATTAAATCCATACCTAGAATCATATTCATTGGTACCATCATCATATTTATAGGTCGGAAGAAAAGTTATAGGGCCTTCTATGTAATCATTAAATGCTAGACCAAATGCCACTTGATTTGACAACTATTAAACAAAATAATTTATTTTCTTAACCGAAATTATAAATACAAAATATAGTACATAAAATGAAATTACCTGATCAGCTTCCAACAGTCTACTAAAATCTTCTTTTTCTATGAGGCTTCGAACCTATAGCGTAAATGGTCATGAGTGTTATAAAACAAATACAGTAGTTAATTTAGTAGATAATACATACCTCTTCGTTACTTAAGGATATTCGATAATTGAAATCACCTAGCCAGATAACATATCTAAAAATAAAAAAAATTTAATATTATTTATATATACGAAAACAGCTAAAATATAATAACTTTTTTTATTACTCATGATGCTCAAGACGACGAGCATTTCTGAAAAGTAAACCATCATTTATGGTCTTGTAATCTCTATTTCTTTCTTCTATATTTGTTTGACCTAAATTATTTATGATAGTTAGAATAACTATTTATGAGCAATAAACAAGAATGTATTCATGATCAAAAGGATGTTATCTTACCAGCAGCTAAATGTGCAGTAACAAAACACATGCTTGCATCATGATAGTCAAGTCGTATTGCAACAGCTCCTTTGTTTCCTGCCATCCCACGCAATCCAGTCTTTAATTATAACAAATAATCAAATTTAAATAATTAATATATCAAAACGATAACAAAAGTAATAGAGAAAAAAAACGAACTTTTTTCATAATATATTCTACATTACGTATATTGGACACTATATCCGCCCTTGCATAAATAACAAGAGCTGTTCCAACTAACTGTCCAGATCTCAGTATAACATAACTTGAACGCTTATTAGGTCGATTGTTTAGAGTATCGCTTATCTCTTTTTCCCATATTCGTCTAAATATAATATCATAATTAAGATTTATTTGTAGGTCCTTATATAATCATAATAAATATTTTTCGCATACAATTTTTCTGGATCTGCTGAAACAATCTTTAAAAAGAATTATTATAAATATGTAATACAAAATAACACAATTGTTTAGAAACAATAAATTAAATACCTGTTGGGGTATTAATTCAACAATTTCCTGAAAGCCGATAACAAAAAGATCAGGTTCCGGTTCATCTAAAATGTTACAAAACAGTTATAAGAGGGATTTTTAAACGTCATTAATGTGACTTTACATACGACTATCGAAAGCAAAAAGCCAAGGTGACAGCGATTCTCCAGATGGTAGACATCCATTAAGATTAATTGATCCAACAAATATATTTATTGTAGATTTCGAAGAGAAGTCATTTACCCTGTAAAATAAATTACGATTACTGTAAATAGATCAAATAAACAATAAATCAGCAAAATAAATAAATTAAAATATCTATAACCTCTTCTGCATATCTTCCAACACTAATTCATGAACCGGATCATGAATTTCGATTACTTTTTGATACATTAACTTTCCCTGTCATTTTAATATAAAATTAATACTAATTTAAAATTTACAATAGGAATTTTCATACTCACAAGTAACAAATCGATAACTTCCTGTTTTGACTTGTCTTGAAAGTTATTTATGTAAAATCTATTCACAGTTTTTGTCGCATCTCCAATCACACCTATGAATTACTTAATTAATACACAATCTAAGAAAAATTAGAAATACTCGTAAAGTTATTACCTGACCAAGTAAGCTTCCCGCTACGAGTATACTCTGACTTTAGAGCTCCTGTTCCCGCATAAATTTTCGACAAGCTATCCCCATTTTCAGCCCATAGATAGGAATGTCGAGAAAAAAGACTTTCTGTGTCGTATTTCGTGACGGATTCTATTTGTCGAAGATATATATCCAAGACAGTTTTTGAAATAACCGTTTGGACCACATTTGTTCTAAACAATCAAACAATATTACTATTTTAATATTTTTGATGGTTTATATGCATGAATATATATATACCTGTCCAAGCTATAAAACAATTAATGTAATGAGTATAAAGGTATATAAAATAGAAATTAACGTGACATCAAAAAATAGAAATTGTTTCACTACCAGTCCACACAGTTCGTTCTAAAAACACCTTTTTGGTAGAATATGGGCGAATTCGTTTCCATATCCAATAAAAAGAAACAAAAAGACTCTAATCGATCTTGAATGTCGTGTATCAACAAGGAGACATTTTCATAACTTCCACTCTTACAAATAGTATGGAAGTCAAAATTGTTCATCCGTACGAAATTATCACCGCTGTTTTCATTTAAATTAAGAATACGTTCCTTATACTCTTTACTCAAGATAGATTCACCTTCTTTTACACCAAGGAGGTTGATTATATCAACATCACCATATCTTATCTCTAATTCATTAAAATGTCGCTCAACTGCTGGTTGTGTTGCATCAGGCCCACGCGATATTTGAATTTTATGCGACATGACTTGAAGACCCTATTAGTATAGAAGTTTAATTATTCCTTCTGATATAATATTACACATTTAAAAAAAAAGCCTTAAATGGCTTACTTGTTGTTCCCAAAATACTATTGTAATTAATTGAAACAAATAAAAATTAGAAATATTTTTTTTTTATCGCTAAAATTTAACTTCATATATCATACCAGGAACACTGCCACGAATTTGTACGTATGAAAAACAAGAAGTAGACATTTGCAAGATAGTTTCTGTCTAAAATAAGGTTTAAAAATTAATTAGAAAAAAATAATTACATAGTGATAACGCATGTATTTAATAAAGAGACTTGCCTCTACAAAGTTTGCAACATTCCCATCATCATCAATTCCTCGAGTGTTATATCGTGTGCCTAACAAATATGTGTAAATTAATCGGCGATGAAATACTTAACTAGAATCCGAAAACATATATGTACATATATATATAATATACCAGCACGTTTACAACTTAATTTAGATATAACTGATAAAGAAGCTGTATTTGACTTTATCGTTACTTCTTTTCTGCCAATATATCCTTGAATAGCAAGTACCTGAAAATTAAGAATGTTAATTACGGTATGAAATGGATCACTCAAATCGCATATACTAACCAAGAATCCACATCGATCCATCGCTTCTTGATTTGCTTTACTCAGTTTGGATCGAAAATTTAATAACTCTTTTATCATATATTTATTCCATAGGAAATGATCATCAAAAGAATATTTATCTGCTGCTGTCATCGTTATTCTTTAAATCAAATAATATAAATATTTAGAACTCATTCGTTTATAATTACAGCAAATAATTTATACCTTGCGCTTAAAGTTCTTGTTAAGTCAAAATCAGATGAAAAATAGAAATGTCCATTTGATAATAGCTTTCTGAGTGGTGCGCATGGATGCACCACTGGTTGTTCGTTTTGCAGAGGCAACTGTCCATTATCATCATATATTCTATTGACACCATATAAGGTATCGTATGTATCATTGAGTGAATAAAATTCTACATCTAATATTCGATGTACAGACTCTCCCGGTCGAATTTCTCCAATGTGTGTGCAGCTAGTTACAGCTGCCAAAAACATGTCTAAAGATCAAGCGAAAATTGAGCGAAGGAAATTCTTAATAAAATCAATAACAAATAAGTATTTTATTCAGTAGTAAATACCTTTTTCTACTTGCAATAACCCAAGACAGCCATATACCGAGCTAAGTTGTCGATATTCATATGCATCAAATTCAGATTCTTTTACAAGTGACACATTACATTGAGGACGTGAGGGATCAAAATTCTCATAAATATTTTCAAAGACTAATACCGCTAAATTCGCGTCCGGTTTCGAGTCATAACTATGTGAAATATTAGAAGGTTGCAATGCAAGTGCACGAGGGTGATCTCGAACAAGTAAAACACATTGCATAATGAACTCTAAATACACTTTAAAAGTTGGGAAATATTAACAATGATTTTTTTTGCTGACCGATTTATAAATTTATGTCCGTTGACTATTCTTGGCAATTCGTGGCATTTTCGTGTTACGAAAGTGATCGAGCTTACACAATGTGAGCAACAGTCAACCTTAAATTTTTTTTTGACAACTCAAAAAATAAAACCACGTGTAAAATAAAAAAAATTCGAAAAACCTTTGTAATACCAAAAGTAAATTTACCAAGAAACTATAAATAGAACTTGCCGACTTTCTTAGGAAAATGGTAGAAGAGTTTGCGGATACCGAAAGACATTTAACTTCAAACTCACTTACACCTGCGACTCCAAATGAAAAATTATTTGAAAAATTATTAGGAACAGCCAATGATCAAGTAAGGATAGATTTTTTCTTTTTTAATTTAGTTTAGATATTAAATTTTCCGTTACTTTTGCTATAAGACATTTATTGAAGATGAAGATAGTCTACTTGGAGATTATGACTGGGAAATTTCTTTCGATGAAGTTGATGGTATTGAATTATACATATGAATAATATTAATTCATGATGCAATTGACATTGATGATTTTTTTTTTATTAGATCATATATCATCATTTCAGGAAGATGAGTTCGTTCGCGAGGCTTTTACAAAGGCAAGAAATTTTTTTATAATTTGATTCAGTTTTAATTAATATTTAAATAATTTAGCCTTATTATTAGGGAATGGATTTGCGAGAGTATGCTAGGAATGTCGAAAAAGAATTAAATGGAATTGAAAAAGAACATGAAGTTGATTGTATCTTTTTATATATATAAAAAAGTTATCATACTGTTCATTTTTTTAATTTTCGCACCAAATCCTTTACTACTTTCAACTTTCCTTAAGATATTAGTCAAGCAAAGAATTTTGTAGAATTACATAATCAAATTCAGGTTTATAAATATTTAATGAATACTTACTAAATAATAGTTTATAAATTATTTACTAACAAATTTTATTTTAATAGTCTTGTGATCAAATATTAGCAACAATGGAAAATATGCTAAGTGTTTTTCAAATGGATTTAGGAAACATCAGTTCAGAGATCCAAACATTGCAAGATAAATCATTTTCGATGAATATAAAACTTAAGAATCGTACGGTAAGTTAAAGTATATGAATATTATTTTTAAAAATTAGATTTATTTATTTTATTTTTATATTTTAGGCAGTTGAACAACAATTGAATACTGTTTTGGAAGGAACCGTTATTCCACCCCCTATGATCAAGTAATTATAACATTATTATGTAGATGGGATATTTCTATGATTATGCTGACGAATGATCTTATTTAGAAAAATTACTGAAGGAGAAGTTGATGAGATTTGGCTTGCTTATTTAACTGAATTAAATAAGAAAATGACTTACGTTAAACGTAATCAAAAAATGAATGTTAAAGCAATTAAGGATGTTGGTCCAGAATTAGAAAAATTGCGATTAAAAGTATGTAATTTGATTTTATTTATTTATTTATTTAATTTAATTTATATATATTGAATGTGAATTTTTTTTAGGCGACTGAGAAAATACGAGATTTTCTTTTAACAAAAATTAGATCACTTCGTATACCTAACACAAATGTTCAAATTTTACAACAATCAATTTTATTAAAATATAAGGCACTTTATAAGTTTTTAATGGAAAGATATAGTGAAGTTGCTGTAGAAGTCATGCATAATTATGTTAACACTATGCGTTGGTACTTTTTCAATCATTTCGAGAAATACAATAGGGAGTTACAAAAATTGCAGGTAAAATTATTAAAGCGCTGGTATATCTAATTTTGAATTTAAAAAATATTTATCATTTTTTTTTTTAAAGAATCCAGTCGCAGATAAGTATGACATGATGGGTTATGATGAGAGTGTCCGAAAAGGTATTTTAGAAAAATTCTCACATTAGTTCTTCTTGAAGAGTGCAACCCTGTCCAACGACACCTTATATTAATGTATTCGATTTGTTAGGTGGTCTTTGGGGAACCGGAAAAATTGCACTGCAAGATAAAGCGAATATTTATGTTTTGAAAGACAGAATTAAAACACTTCGGAATCAGGATGCGGGAGTGATTTTAGTTCATGTTGCTGAAAACAAGAGTAAAGTAAGATTATATATTCAACTACTTGAATTTGTAATAATTTATGTCAATATTTATAAATTTTTATATTTAAATAGGGATATCCAAATGAAGCATTGTTTAGAAGTTTTAATTTAACCTTTATAGACAACGCAAGTTCAGAATATCTTTTTATTGTAGAATTTTTTGCAAAAGATGACAAACCTAATGCAGAGCTTGCTAAAGATATTTTTTCTGAAATTTTTAATACCACAATCAAAATGGGTTTGGTTTGTATCTAAAGTCATCAATAATTATTATTATTTAATTGAAGGATTTATTTACTTTTTATAAATTATAGGATTCTACCAAGCAATTTGTCGATAATAGTTACGATGCTATCGGAATTCTGATTTGTATTAGACTTAATACACAATTTGCCCTAGAATTACAGAGAAGAAAAGTACCAGCTTTAGAGGGATATACTAATCAAATAAACATGTTATTATGGCCCAGATTTCAGGCTATTATGAACATGCATATTGATAGCGTTAAAAAAGCTGCTACTAAATTTATTGTTAAAGATATTCATCCGCATTTCGTAAGCTGCTAGTTTTACAGTACATTTATTGCATTATATCCATTCATTTATATTATATAATTTATTCTATAATTTATTCTTTAATTAGGTGACTCGAAGATATGGAGAATTTGCAGCATCAATATTGACTCTAAACGAAGAATATAATGATCCAATTCTGTTAAATAGGTAAACATTTTTTACTTTGAAAAGAATTTTTTTTTCCCCAGTAAATATTAACTAACTATAATAATACATATAATACAGCTTGTTGAGATTGAGAAATGAAGTTGAAAATTTCCTCGATAAATTATCAAATAATTTTGATGATCGTAAAAGTCGAATAATATTCTTAATCAATAATTATGATCAGATTATAACTATTTTGAATGTAAGATCCTTTAAGTTGTTACTCTTGAATTTTTAAAGGAAGATATTTATCATAACATAATTTTATAGGATACTGGTGGCAAAGTTATAGAAGCAGAAGTTAACTATTTCAAAGAATTATTGAATGGTCAAATATCGGGATTTGTTGAAGAGGAATTACAACCTCATTTTGGAAGTTTAGTTTCTTTTATAAAAAATGTTGAACAAGGAAAAGATCTTACAGTTATTGAACCAGGTATTTTATTTAAATTTATTTATATAATTAATGTCTAAATTTTGTTAATATTAAATGTTATCATTATTATTTACATATAGAAATTTTTGACCAAGTATCATCTGATTTTGCTGCAACATGGAGACAATCTATAACATCAATAAATACTTCAGTAATCCAACATTTTACAAATTTCAAAAATGGTACAACAATATTACATTCAGTTTTAGGACAATTAATTATTTATTATACTAGATTTTGTAACATGTTAGAAGAAGCTTTAAGAGATGGTAAAATCAGAATTAGACATCAACCTGTTAATGTACAAAGTGTCATGGTTGAAATTAAGAAATTTAGAAGTAATTTTTAAAATATTTAAAAGTATTAAGTAATTATAATTAATATAAAATTGGCTTATATTTAAATTTGCACACATTAATAATAATATCCACTATTTAAATTGTAATAAGCTATTTAGTAATAATGATTTAAACTGCATATTTTTATATTCGAAAGAAAATAATAATTGAAAGAAGAATTTTGATCGCATAAAATAATTATTTTACGTTTTTACAAGTTTATTTTGTTTATATTTTATTATTAATTTTACAAGTTAACCAAAAATCTAATGCTAAAAATACATTATTAAAACTACAATCATGATAAGTATAGGTATATAAATATTATTATATTCACAACAATAAGCAATAATTATAATTTATCAGTATAAACTCTTGACGAAGGACGAGAATTAGTAAATATTCTGGATGAAGGTCTTGAGACATTACTTAATATTCTAGAAGAAGGCCTTGAAGTAGCATTGAACATTCTAGAGGAAGGTCTTGAAGCATTGTTAAATATCCTAGAAGAAGGTCTTGGAGAATTAGTTTCTACGTCTGAAAAAACTTTTGATACAGGTCGGGAACGATTTGGTTTAAGACCGCTTCTTAATCCCCTAATTGTTTCATCAAAATCACCTTTTACAGAAAGTGACAATGAATTTAAACTTGATGCTAAACTTGGTACTTCGGAAGGACGACGTGCAGCAGTCTACGATTCGAATAAAAATAGATAGGATTAGAATGAAATATGTCGGTTAAAGTAAATAAGAAGAGAAGAGACTATTATAATTACAAAACGGTTACTATTTTCTTTCTGCTTTACTTTCTCAATTTTCTTCCTAACTTCTTCATTTTCTTGTCTAGCTTTCTGTTTATAAAAAAGAATTTGTTAGTTAAATTATGCATATAACTAAACTTGAAAATAAAAATATTAATAGGTAACATCAAATACTTACAATTAAAGAAGAACCAAAAGATACAATCATACCAAAAAATTCTTCAGGTTTGGTAGCAACTGGATCTTCACAATAATAAATCAATAATTGTTTCAAATTTTCTTCCAAGTTTTGTGTGGTATCTTGCATATCTAAAATAGTAGATTCGGCTTTCTTCACAAATTCCTACATAAAAAATTCGAAGGAATGTTAAAAAAAAAAGAGAGAGAAGAGAAATGTAGCAAAGAAAGAAAAAAAGATAAAAAAATATACCTCCATGATCTTAACAAAATAATCATTTTGTTGTTTAATTTGAAGATTTTTCATATTATCAATTTCCTCTTTAATCGAATCAATACCATTAGTTAATTCATTAACTGAAGCTATAAGAGTTATAACAGATATTCTTGCTGCCGCCTCTAAATGTGGTAAATCATCCATAAATGTTAATAAATCACTTTGAGTTTCTTCAAGTGTTGCTGCTAAATAATGTAATAATGTTAATGTCCCCTTTGAATTATTCTCAACAGCTTTAGTATCGCGTATCTAATCAAATAAATAGTGTTTAAATTAAAAAAATTATATATAAAAAAATATATATTTTTAAGAAAAAAAATTGGTCTAAGGAATATTACCTTTAGGAGAACATCCAACTTATATCCTATAGCATTACCCCTAAATGTAGAATCATTCATGAAATTACCGAAAACTAATATCGTCTATAAAACAGAAATATTTAGATTAACGGACAGTTGATCATTTTTTTTAAAATAAATAAATTTGTTTGACATACCTTCAATAACCTCTTAAATTTTTCGGATTCTTTCAACTCAGTATATGCATTATTTATTATTTCAATTTCCTACATAATAATTATATTAAACAATTAAGTAATTAAAGTTAAATTAAAATTTTAATAAAAAAAAGTATATCTAAACTTACAGGTGACAACTCTTGAACTTCCATTTCAAATCTTCTCCTATAAATCATACATCCTAATCTTTCGGATAACCTAGGAATCTCCATAACTTCCCTAAAATATTTTTCAGCATTTCCTAAATTATTATTATCACTATACTCTTTAATTAGTTCTTTGTCTTCGCTAGTAGGTACATAATTTTTTAAACTCCTTAAATTTTCAATGGATAATTTTTCATCATCAATTTCTAATAAAGCATCCTTAATTTCAATATAAGTACATTTTATTCTAGCTAACATAATACCGATATTATTAGCTCTACTAATATCCAATAATGTTACTATACTGCTTTTCTTTGAATTAGCAGGTGCTGTAGGTGATTTTATTACATTACTCAAAGTATTTTTTGGAAATAATGATTCGATCTCTACATAATTTATAGGAATTTCTTTCACAACTTCAGTTGGTATATCTTCCCATACTGTTGAGTTTAATTTATGTGGTGGTATTTTACTCCAAAATAATGATTTTAAGGGAACATTTGGTTTAATTATATTAGGAGATGTTATAATTGGTATGGGAATAGGTTTTGATGTCGATGTCGTAGGTATAGGTGGTGGTGGTGGAACTCCTACACCAGGTGGTGGTGGAGGAGGCGGTGGAGCTCCTCCGGGAGGTGGTGGAGGAGGAGGTGGTGGTGGTGGTGCCCCTCCGGGAGGTGGTGGCGGTGGTGGTGGTGGTGGTGGAGCTCCCACGCCTGGCGGTGGAGGAGGAGGTGGTGGTGGTGGTGGTGGAGCTCCTACGCCTGGCGGTGGAGGAGGAGGAGGAGGAGGAGGTGGTGGTGGTGGTGGTGGTGGTGGTGGTGGTGGAGCTCCTACACTGGGCGGTGGTGGAGGTGGAGGTGGAGGAGCTCCTACACTGGGCGGTAAAGGTGGTGGTGGTGGTGGAGCTCCTACACTAGATGGTGGCGGAGGTGGAGGGGGTGGTGGTGGAGCTCCTACATTAGATGGTGGAGGAGGTGGAGGCGGCGGCGGCGGCGGCGGAGCTCCTACACTGGGCGGTGGAGGAGGTGGAGGTGGAGGTGGGGGTGGAATGTCTATCTTACTCGGTGAAATTGATTTGGATTCTTCATCTGGCGAAGGTGTTAAAGGTGAAGATATTGAAGAAATTATCATGGATGACAATTCTAAATTACTATCAGATTTATTGTTCTCATTAGATTCATTAGATTTATCTTTTATTAAATTATTATCAATTAAAACATTAACAGGTTGTTCATTATTAACAGAAATTTCATCTGATGATAAATTATCTATGGTTGTTGTCTTTGAAGTTTCTTGATTTAAATTTAATTTTGCTTGTTTTAACGCTTCATCTTTTTCTTTTGTTAAAATCTCAACCTAATAATAATAATAATAATAATTTAGTAAATAAAAAAAAAATAATAAAATAAAATAAAAAATAAAACATAATTATCCATAAAAAAATCCTTTTTTTTTTAAATCAAACCTTAGATTCTAACTCATTTAATTTATTTCTCATTTTGTCAATTTGACCATTTGTTATATTTTCATTAATTATCGTATATTGTCCAGTTATATCATCAATTGAATCATGAAATCTGTTTAAAAATATTTGCCATTCTAACAAATTAAAATAAATTAATTACTTGATGCGTTTATCTAATAATTATATTTGATCTAATGAAATATGAACTTTAATAATACCTTCTTTGATATTTGTTACGGAACTTATTCTTTCAATAAATAATTCAATAATGTTCCAAGTATCATTTTGAGAATTTCTAAAAAATTATATTTATAATCAATTTAATCAATTCATTTTTAAGCATAATTTTTTTTTTAAGAATAAATTCCCGTTCAAATAAAGAAAAAAAATACGTACTCTTCCTCTCCTGGATCATTACAAGCAATTTTTAATAAATTTTTAAGAGTTTCAGTGACTCTTAAATATAAATCATAGTCATGTTCAACTTGTCTTATAAGTCCAACAATTATAGAAATAGGATCACTATAAAGAATAATGAATATAAAGTTAAACAAAATCGATTGAATAATATAACATAATATATGCTTCTAAAGGAAAAGAAATTCAATAGATTCGAACAACATACTTTGCATCTCTTACAAGATCATGAACTTTTTCATATAATTCATCTACATCATCTTGATTTTCTTCTTCATATAAATAAATCTGATTCAACAATAATTCAGGCGGATTCGAAGTCTTAAAAATCTAAAAGAAAATTAAATTAATTAAATTAATTTTTTTAAAATATATATATATATATATATACATTTATATATACATATATTCCCATTAATCCCACACAAAAAAAAACACATCACGTACGGCAAATAATTCTGATAATCCCCTCCTATGAAATTCATCTCTTAATAACATTCTCTCTTCAACTTCTTCAGGTGAATTAACAATGGCATTAATTAAACGTAAAGAAGCAGTTTTATATTCCATAAATGCACTACTTTCTTCCTCTTCTTTGTTTCCTCTCAAACTTTCAACTAAATATTGAAATCTAAACTTTTCTTCATGAAATTGTTTAAAATCTGAAAATGCTGATAATGCAAATTGATGACCTTCTAGAGACATTACACATATGGCTGCTAATACATCCGCTACGTGTGATCTTAATTTATTATTTGGTGTGTGAAGACAAAATACTATACTATTTATTAATGATGGAGATTTTAAAACTTGATTAAACCCAGACTAAAGAATAAAAAGTATCAAGGAAGAGGAAAAAATATGAGAATAAAATTCATTTAATTAATAAAAAAAACAATAATATATAAGAATAAATTAACAACCTCTGTGTTTAAAAGGACTCTTAAACATCGAATGCATTCTGATTGAATTCTATCATCATGATCAGAATTTCTTGAAATAGCTCTCTTTGTTCCTGTTGTATATCTCTCTAGAACATTTTCCAATGCTGCCAATCCATCACAATCTATAAAATCTTTTATCCACGATAATTTTGCCGTAGTTAATGTTACACGTAATGACTGTAACCTTTCTGCTAATGGTTTTGATGAAATACTCTTTTGTAACAATTTTTCTACATAAAATTCCGGAGTTCCTTCAACCTTTGTAGAGGATAAACCAAACCATGAACTAAAAAATCCTTTTGAACTTGATTGTGATTGAGATTGTACAGAAGTCGGAGAATGTAGGCCTTGGTCTGAATTAACCGAAGGTCCATTTGATGTTGGACTCTTATTCGAATCCACTCCATTTCCATTAACAGCTATTATATCACGCAAATTAGTTTTTAACGGTGATAAGTTATTATTATTATTATAATTAATGTCTTTATCATTATTTATATTTTGTTTCAATTGTGTTGAATTAACTATATTGTTCGATTTCTTAAGAGCCTTATTTTGCTCTAACAATGTTCTTTTATTATGTAACATGTTACGCGATGAACCACGTATACTCGTTTTATTCTAAATAAATTTGATCAATTAGTTATTTTTTTTTTTTAAAAAAAAAAAGGAGTTCATTTAAAAATACCGGTGTATTATCATATAAATTATTTGATTCTTCATCTTGTTCTGGAATTATCGATAAATCGGAATATTGAAGTTCTGTCATTACATTATTACAATCTACCATAGTTTTAGGACTATCCGAATTTGAATGATCATTATTTTCTATTTCATTTAACCAAGTTCCAAAAATATTTGGATCAAATAATTGGTCACTATCAATGTCACCTAATGATATAGGATTATTATTCGATTTAGAAGTGTTTTGAGAATTATCGGTAGGTAAAGAACAATCCATTCAGTCACTAAAAACAAAAAAAAAATTAAAAAAAAATTAAAAATTAAAAATTAAAAAATCAGAGTAAAAATAAAAATAAAATAATTTTTAAACCAAAAAAGGAATAAATAATGATCACATCATCATATTAAATATTCTATCAAATTACCTTATACTACGTTGTCGGAATTTAAATTCAAGGCTTAATGTTGAGTAATTAAATTGGATCAATTTGGCTATTAATGAAATTGGATTGGAACAATTTTCGAACATAATAATACCTTTTAAATATAAACTTTAATCATACAAATAACATTAGAATTAGAATAACTTTCTCAATTTTCAAAATAACGTAATTAAAATTTTTGTAATGGGCGAGAGGAAAGTAGAAACTCCAGTTATTTTTTTTTTTTTTAATACGAAATGTATGCTTGCTTAAACAAGCAAAAAAGGAAAGATACAATATGCCTTATGTGTTATACAATAATCATTATGACGTTTTTTAATAAAAAATTGACGGATAAAAAAGGGTAAGGAAGTTACGCGGATACAAAAATGTAACCAACCCGCTATTTAATTTTCGGTGGTGTGATTAATTCAGATAATGCATACTCCCTCTTTATATTGTAAATCGTGAGGTAGGGGAGTTTTTTATATTGTATATAGTATAGCATATATTATCTTGTATTACTTTGTTTCAATTTTTGTAAATCGCTTTATTTAAATACTTAATTTCGTTATTACTAATTAATCCCCTTCACCTGACTTTTACCCCTAATTAAAAATATTAAATAGAATTCTTTTCTTTCATATATAAGTTGAAATTCTACTTTCTCAATTTAATCCTGACAGGTAACTCAAGACAAGCTGTTAGGAATCCTATGACAGTTTTCAAAGGAACATTAGGATCAACTAATTCTATATCATACTTTCTAAATAAAAGACACAAAAAACATTGCAATTCAATCATAGAAGATTTATAACCAGGACAATTACGAACACCAAAACCAAATAATAAATTTCGTAAATCTTTATTTAATTGGTCGTCAAAAAATCTTTCAGGAATAAATTTTTCTGGATCTTCCCAATAAGAAGGATGTTGAAGTATTCCAGTAATATTAAAATAAAATTGAGTACCAGCGGACCAATTATAACCAGCTAAATTATCAGGTTCAGTTATATACCGAGGTAACGTTGGAAGAATAGGATGAAATCTTGAAACTTCTCTAATTACTGCAGGACAATATTTTAATTCCTTGATGTCATTTTGAGTTACAGGGCGAGTAATATCACCATTAAATATATTATCAATTTCATCAAAGATTTTTTTCTTAACTTCTGGATATTTTGTTATATAATAAATTAAGATAGAAATAAAATTTGATGTCGTATCTGAACTACCTGAGAAAGCATCGATCAAATTAAAACGAATTTGTTCGTCAGTCATTGGCTTATTATGTAATTCATTTTCCGAATGTGAATTAGAATCCTTTCTTTTTGTATCTCTCTCAGTATTAGATATAATTAATGAGGATAACATATCTCTTCTATTGATAGTTTCATCAATAGATTCATTTTCAATTTCTTTACGACGTTGTGTAATGAGTTCAGAAAATGCATTGTATAAATAATCCCGATTAGCATATAATCTTTGAGTTTTACCTTTTAATCCAGGAAAATAATTACGAAGTAATCTTGGTACAACAATAAAAAATGTTCCACCACCTAAATAAATTTTAAAGGATTCAATAAATTTTTCGGATTTTTCGACGGTATTATATGAAACCAATTTTATTTCAGAAGAACGTTTTCTATTATCCTCTTTAGATAAAACTTCATAATAAGCCATCATTGTATATGCCCTTTCACCAAATGTTAATACAGCAGTAACATCATTCGTAAATCTAACTATCCATTTGTTTAAATCTATTTCTCTTGGAGTATTTTCATTTATCATATATAAATCATTCAAATAAGATTCTAGTTCAAAAAAGCATTTATTTGTCCAATTTAAAACTCCTTGTAAGTAAGGTGATGACATGACAACTTGTACAAATAAATGTCTATTATATCTCCAAGATTTTATATCTTTATTTGATGATACTCCAAAAGTTGGTGGGAAAATATCTGCCAATCCACCTGACATTGGAAAACGAGTTGTATAAGGTGATTTGGTAGACATAGTAAACATTTTATTGAAATCTTTTGGATTACTTAATATGATTACACGTCTTCCTGAAAGCATTATTTCACAAATATCTCCATATTTTCTTTTAAGTTCACTATAAAATTTATCTGCATTCCTAAATACTGATAATTTCAAATTTCCTATTATTGGTAATGGAATTGGACCAGGTAATGGATTTACTCTTGTAAAATATTTATAGTAAGATTGTATGATATATAATATTATTGTAGCGAATATTAATGTGAATATCATCTTTGATGAGACAAAAGGTAAATTGATGAAATTCAAGAGGTAAAAAATTTTTTTTTTCAGGAAATTATAAGTGGTTCATTTACACTCATGTGTATATATTATTAACAAGTACAAAGCAACAACAGATTGTAGATTCAAAATAAAAATATTCGGATATGGCAACGTAACCTCCGAAGAATTTTCGGAATAAACAAAACTGCGACTCAAGATATCTAGTGAGATCTCAAGGTTACAAAGTTTTTGTTACAAAGTGATACTAAGTAAAAATTGTTTCACCAAATCAACAATCCGAAAAATAAGGATTGTCAAGTACTTGTGCACAATACGCGAATGATTGAATTATGGGCTTGGAATATGGTGATGTTATGCATTCCCTAGAAAAGCAACAATATTTAATATATAAATTAAGTGAAAGCTTCTTTTTAATGCAACCTCATTAGATTAATAGATCAAATATAGGAGGTTTGTCCTTCTAACCCAGGTTTTTATATGTTTTTATATGGCTCATATAACACACTTCTAAATAGTTCAACTTCAATAATGATAATTGTTATTTATTCATTACACGTCGGCGTTCACGATCACGAAGCAGAAGCAGCAGCGTCCGAATTTTTAATTCATGTGTGATTCTTTTTTTCAGTAAAAAAGCGAAAATCAGTTACTGTTCGGTCGATTAGGAATATGCGGAATTTTAATGTCCTATATTTTTATGAGACATTGAATAGTATTAATTCCTATTTGTTCATTTTTTTTTTCGTTAAAAGGCTCATATTTCCGAACTTATCACGGAATTTATCGAATTATTTACATTTTCCGTGAATGGATCCGCCAAAGACTCATTTTACGAGTTTTTACAGAAATAACATAAAATTTTTTATAGGGGGGAAGAGAGATATCGGTCTTCGACCGATATTATTACAATCAGTTACTATAATATTACTATGAAAAAACTAATTCATTTTTGCTAAAGCTTGTACTTGCAAATAACAAATCTATTTTTATCAAGGGGACAAATAGATCACAAGAAAAATCGATCACTGGTTCTCCAACTTCTAAAGTTCTCGACTTAATAGACACATAATGACTTTGTAAACGTTAGAAATTGCGCTTTCAAAGTCAACAGTAATTTGAAATGCAATTCAAATGATTTTTTCCTATATAATTTTCCCATTTATTATGTATGAGCACAACCTTTGATTTTGGCATCTTTATTAGTTCAGAATTCTGGATTTTCCTTTAAGATTTGTTCCTGTAACGTTCATTTTTCTTCCTATTACATTTATAACCAATGATTAGATTTAAATGATTCAATCAAATAATATAGTTATTAGAATAACATCAACTCAAATTTGTAATGAAATAATATGAGGCAAGGTGCTATAGTCAATCTTTTGTTGGATTTTAGATTCGATTTTTTTAATCGATTGTTCAGGATATCTGTCATTTCCATCTTGACTTGATCGATATAATAATTTAAAGTCATAAGGAATATTTTTTTCCTATTATAATGTGAAGATCCATTTTCTCAATTATTATCAACCTACACCGTTGAATCATTTTAATATATGAACTTTGTAGTAAGTCGTGAAAAAAAAGTTCAAGGAATTCATAAATAATATACAGTATATCAAATCTACCAAATCTTCGTCGTGTCTTTCACTTTCATCGTGAACGAATTTTAACGATATTGGTTGAAATATTTGAACAAATTTTTCATTAGAGAATATAGGGAGACTTAATAATAATATGCAAAATATTTGAATAAGAATAAATTCCTTTGATTTGTCCTTTTTTTTGATCTAAAGAGGGTTAATCTAAACTCTAAATAAGGTTGATCTAAATATAAATTCTTTTAAAATCTTGTAATTATTTCTCTTTATTAATTGATAGTAAATAACTTTGGCTAACAACTATAAGTAAACTTCTAATTTTGATCAGAAATCCAGAATTAAAATTTGTAATCTAAAATGCTATTAATGCTATTGTACTATTTAACCGGATTATGCATATAGAACTCGAACCTTCTGGTAATACCACCAAACAATGTAATGTAATTGTAAACAAATATGATGCATTATTCCTGTTTGATCAATTTATATTTTATTTACCGGTCTCCGAAAAAAATCAAGTCAAAGACTAGTTTTAAATCTGGTTCATTTTGTTCACTTCTTTATAACTCGAAAAATCGCGATTGTAACAAGTTAAATCTTGTTATCGGCTATTATTTTCAGAATTTTCTATATTAGCTGTTATTTTTGTAACTTTCTTTCACGTGTAATTTCACCATAAAGTAGATTGATATTTTTGATAAAAATCAATGAAAAATACAAAAAAATACAGAAAAATGATTAAATGATTTTCGAAATTTTTTTCTAGTTTGAGTTAATTCCGCCCAAAAAATATCTCGGGCAAAATTGGGCAAATTTATTAAATCCATATCATCACGTGATACGCCATTTCACTGTTTTAATCTGTTATTGTAATGTACTTTGCACGCGTCGGTTTCATTTCCTAAAATTTACACAAAGAACGCGATCCTCAATGTCTAAATATTATAGAAAAGGCTCATCAAGGTACTAGACTTTCATCATTTATAATTTACTCAACATAAAAGATTCTAATGAAAGAGTTTAAATAATATAGTTCAAAGAAAGTTAAATTCTTCAAAGATTCATCAAATACTAACGACGTTTTTAACGATCCTCTTTTGAAAGAATATGAGAATTTTAATATAGTAGAACTGAAAAATGAACGTATGTAAACAAATTTTTATTCTAAATATATAAATAGAACAAAAAAATATTTTCTTGAACTAAACTTAATAAACTAAATTTTCTTTTTTTTTTTAGTTCAAAAACTTGAGAAAGAACGCGATGAGAAGAAATTAATATTTGAAAATTTTAAAAATTCACAAAGTTTGCGTGATGTCATTGGTAAAGAAAATATTAATGATAGTATGAACATGAATCAAAATGAATTACAGGATCATGTAAGATTTTTTTAAATATTAATTCTTTATAAAAGTTACCACCTCCATTGTAAAAGAGATTTATTATTTTTTTTTTTATATATATATGAACGTTAGATGATGAAAGAGATATTACAAGATAGTGAGGAACGTGAATATCAAAAAATTTTGAACGCATATCGATTAACTGGCAAGACAATTTTTCCTGTAAAAGAAAACCGTATTGGATTAAGATTTGAAACTTTTTATAATGGTTATTAATTTATTTGATTTAATCAACTTTTTCTGTTTTCTTTTCTTTCTCGTTTATTGATTAACGATAAAATCTTTTTATTTATATAGCAAAGTATCTTGAACCTTATTATATTTTTTTGGAACAAAATCAGGAGAATGAACAATTAAGTATTTTTAGACATACCTTACCACATTTCATTCCACTAGACGAGTTGGAAGCTAAATATCTAAACAAGGATATGAATGTAAATATTTTTCTTTTTGAAATATTAGTTCGTTCAAAGTATCAAGAATTCTGATTGAAACATATTCTTATTAATGAAACATCCTCATCAATTATAGAAATTCGCAAATATGGTTGATGATTATTTACAAGCATTCGTAATGAGACGCGAAGAAGTACGAACTTTAACCAATAATAAATTAAATCGTAAACCAAGAGTCAACAATGCTTATTCTTCTATAGAATTCACTATTTTATTAAAGGATAAGTGAGTAAAAAATTTATCATTGTTTTCGTAGATTTTTTTTGTAGACGTAATATATTAACTCATTATATTAATTCTTAGCAACGATCGTGTGGATATTAACTTGACATATGAAAATTTAACATCTTTCATTCCTACAAATGCCGTAATTTGCCTAACTAGAGAAGGTAAACTATAAAACATAATGGTTAAATAAGAACTATATGAACTAATATTTTTTTTACACATGTATACACATGTAGGCACAGAGAATAAGCGTAAAAGATTACAAAAACGTGAACGGGAATTTTTACAATCAAAATTAACTGATGCGTTCGAAACGGTCTTTGGAACTTGAGACTCCTGATGATAGAAGATGCATATGCGTGAGTGCGTACTTACATACAAATATTAAATCATTTTATGATAATGGGACATCATTATTTACATTTTCATAGTTCAATAAATACAAAATAGTAGTTTAAAATAAAAAATATATCAAATATTTTTTTATTTCATATTGAAAATCAAGAATTTAGTCGTGTTGGTTTTGTTTTTATCTAAATTAATTACATTATATTTAAAAACAAATCTTTCTATATATTTAAAAAAAGTGTGTGTGTGTGTGGGGTTGGGTGTAGGCGTATAATTTTTTAATAGTAAATATAATTAAATATGGTTTGATTCCAAAATAATAAATACGAAACATTTTTCAATAACGAAGCTTAGATTATATTCGGATAATTTTAAGGGTAATGTAGATAATTTTATTTTTTTTATTTTGGTTATGCCTATTTAATATTTTAATTTTTGTTGCTTAACTATTGGGAAGGTATCAAAAATGAAATTTTTTTTGAGGGGGATTACATATAAAAATATGTAAAAATTCTATTAAACTGTACAAAGGATTAATTTAAAAAATTTAAAAGAAAAAAAAATATATTACAAAAAAAGATTTTTCAAATGCAAAAAGAAAAAATTATGCCGATAAAAAAAATCTAAAAACATTTAAACAAAAAATAGTCCGTCGTCCGGTTCGTATATAATAAATTACGAATAGTAATATGTAAATAAATAAAAAAAAAAAAAGCGAATATTCATTTTTTGTGTGTGGTTTGGTTGGTGTGTGTGTGTGTGTTATATAAAAATAATATATATATAAAAAATAATATAATAATATAATAAAAAACTTTTTTTATAATAAGAAACTGTTTCGACTTTTTGTTGATGTATGAGTGGTTGTTTTTAATAATTTTCTATATTTTTCTTTTAATTTCAAACCACTAAATCTTCTTAGATGTTTATTACTTTTTGTATTATTATTAGAGGTACTTTTACCACCTCCAGATACTGAAGAATGATCAGAATCTTCTTGACAACTTTCACTTTCACTTGACATTCTTAATTCTATATTACCAGCTTCTACCAAGAATTGATTGAAACTTGAAGATTCCATTAATTCATAAATTTGATCTTTTACATTATCAAATATTGAAGGATGATAATTATTATATTGAAATACGTTAGCTAATAAATCATCTCTAGTTTCAGCAGGAATATTAATTTCTTTTGGTGAATTTGGTAAAATATAAGTTGATATTAAATCATGTAATTTTTGTTTAAGAAAATTAAGATGAGCAGGAGCGTCACCACGTAAAGAAGAATCATCTTCATAATTAGGGTCAACTAAAGGAGATTCCAAGATTGAGTCTGAATCAAGACTTGATGACATAGGAGAGGAAGAATAATTATAAAAATTATAAGCATAATAAGTATATCTTCTTACGGCCGTATAAAATTCTAAATTTTCAAGACAATATGTTTGATCGAGGAAAGTAGCAAAATCATCAAGTGAATATGGATATGAAGTTTCATTGTTTAAGATATCAGATAATGATGGTTTTCTTGTTATTGACATCATTTTTTTAATAATAATAGATTGAGTTTTTATATGTGTGTGAGTTGTATTAAAAAAAAAAAATGTGGTTGTTGTTTTGTTGATGGTGTGAATAAATTTTTTTTTTGTGGAGATATTAGAAAAAAAAGCTATTATATATATAATTATTTTTTTTTTTATTAATATTATTTTATTTTTTATTCCAACTCAAAAAAAAAAATAATTTTTTTTTATTTTTATTTTTATTTTTTTCTCATTAGAAGGTAGAAATGAGTGAGTGGTAAATGCGTGAGGAAAATGTGGGGTTATATATAAGATACAAGTTTTTTTACCTGATTATAAACTAACTAAAAAGAGGAAAGAATAATTTTTTAGGGGTGAAAAAAAAAATGATAAAAAATATATATATATATATATATATAATAATAATAATAATATATATAATATACAGTAAATAAATAAATGATAAATAAAATAATTTATATAGTATAATAATAATAAAATAAATACCGTATATATATATATATGTTTAGTTGTTTGTTCCTTTGTTGATGTTACATCACCCATACATCACCCCACTTAGTACTTTTTTAACAAAGAAATAATTTTTTGGTATAAAAGATGTTCAATGATGATCATATTAGTGATTAGCCGAGTGTAGAATAGCTCTAGGCGCTAACATATATTAAAAAGGAGTAGAGAATATAGAAGCTGTATAAAGAAGTTTGAATATTTTCACATACACAAATAACCTTATGTTTGAATATATATATATATATATATATATATATATTTTATAGTTACCCAGGAATTATAAAATATTAAATGACCTTCCATTCTAAGATTATGATAAAAAAAAAAAAAAAAATATAAATATTTTTTTTTTTTCAAAAACGGGCAATGATAAGTCCGGATATACCTTTGAAAAAAAAAAAAAAAGTACATATAATAATAATAATAATAATAAATTTTTTTACCGTCGTACTTTGAAATTTTTCTGTACCAGTAAAAATGTACGCCTTAATACTATTATAGATGAGATTAACGGACGGAATTTTTTGAATTCAGTGTATTATCGGTATTCACCCGGTCCATCAACATACTATGAAGTATGAACTATGAAGGGATATGAAAGGATTATTGTTACAAATAATATAATATATATATATATATAATTAATTTCGGAATATACTAGTAAATAATAGTAATAATATACTTGTTATCATTATTATCGGGTTAATCAAATAAAAATAAATATAATATTATTTACATCATAATTTTAATTTTATTTCATTTCATTGGTAAACGTGGTTAAATAAATGTAAAATAGTGTAAATATCGTAAATAGCGTGGTTTTTTTCTAGGGACACAAAAAAAAATTTTTTTTTTCAAAAAAAAAAAAAAAAAAAAAATATAAACAAAAGGGTTACGATAAAGGCATTGTTCTTCATCCTGGTTATTTAATGTTTACATTAAATAGTTGAAATTAAAATGAAATGATTTGATTGTCACGAGAAAAAAAAATAGATGAACTTCTTTTAATGATGCAGTGTAAAGTATAACATGTATAACATGTATAACTGTTTATCGTATAACAACATAATTTATTGGTTTTTTTTTACTTTCTTCAATAATAAAAAGATATTCCATTATAGAATGAGTCACCAAAAAATCACAAGACCCTTCTCATCTGTATTAAGTAAGTAAAGAAAAAGAGGCTTAAGAATACATGCATATATAAAAAAAAAAGTAAAATGCAATAAATTGTAAACAAATATGCAAGCATTTAGGTCAGCAAGAAATAAACAGAAAATTATGTGGGGTAAATTTGTTTTTTTTTTATGGCGTGTTTTAAAAATATCAATAGTTTTCTTCTTTGGATTGTTGTTTATGATTAAAAGGGGTAAAAATATGGTAAGTTTGATAAATTCTATGATATAATATTGAGCACGGGTCTAAAAATTTATTATTACGTGGGATTGTGTGGGAAGAAGGTTTTAAGAGATGGCGGTTTTTTTTTAAAACATCTTGGAAAACATCTCCTTTGCGTACTTTGCGTACTTTTGCGTACTTTTGCGTATTCTGCGTACTTTTGCTTAAAAAAGATCATCGGAATGAATTTTCGGTAAAAGTGGGGAAAGGGAATACATTTTTAAAACTTGAGCCATTTTTTCTTAAGAGGAAATATTTGATTCAAGATTAAAATTGCAGCAAGTTTTTTGATTTTTACTATTTAAAGTAAGTAAATTAGTAAAAAAAAAAGAAACTTTTTTTGGATTTAATTAAAAATAGTTTAAAAATATCGTGGTTTTTTTTTAAACAATTAACGGTTTATTTCCCTTTAAGCAAAAAAGCGATTGATTATTTTAAAAAAAAAATATGATAAAATGATCTCTTTTTTTTTTATTTATTCATCGAATATCTTTTTTTATGATATTATATTTTTTGGTTTTTTTTTATTTCCCCGCATCTATGTTTATGCAACAACAATACATGAAATAATGTAAGTTAATAATAATGTTCTTATGAATAAAAAAATTCTCATCGAAAAAGAAAAAAAAAAAAAAGGTTTTTTCACATAATTCGATTAGATGGTTCTGTTAAATTATATCATCATATGCATACACATATTATATTGTTTTAAATTGAATATAAATATATACATGGCTATTGAACTATATGAACTTTATACTATATGAAGTTTATATATATGACTATATAAAGTTTACTTTACATATGAAGTATATATTTTATATGAACTTACTTATATGAACTTACTTATATGAACTTACTTATATGAACTTACTTATATGAACTTACTTATATGAACTCACTTATAAACTCTACTTTTACTTTATATGAACTCACTTACTTTATTTATCAAGTTACTTGTAAAAAACCTGTTTATAACTAAAATGGTTTTAATATTTCTTTAAATTCTCATATACTCATCTTGTGTAATCAAATAAGTGATGATACGCTTTTTGCATTTCCTTTAATTGAAATTATACTTTTGGTCAAGATTTTAGAATTTCAAGATTTCAGGAATTTAAAAAAAAAAAAATTCATGAATTTTCCAAACAATTTAAATTACTTTTTTTAGAACTTTGTTCCATTTTTGGTAAAAAAATGATGTGGGGAAAAATGGGTAGAAAAATAAAAACGCGATTTTTTGATTCCATTCCCGAGGAATGACTAAAAAAATTACTATAAATGAACCATAAATGTATGATGGTGAGAAAAAATTAATTTTTTGCCACAAAATGAATGAATGAAATTTTTGACGTTTTGGTCAATGCGTAGGTTTGTTTTTTTTTTTTAAGGAGTTTAAATAAAAAAAAAAGGGTTCAAAAAAAAAATAACTTTATAATAAAAAAGAAATAAAAGAAATAATATTAATAGAAGATCCGATTTTAAGCTATGTAAGATCTTTTATTTATGTTGAAAAATAAAAATAAAAATATATATATATATATATATGTATATAATTGACAAATTTGACAGGATTCGTTTATTAAGAACAATAAGGTTAGTAAGATTAGTAAATAATATATTATATCATAAAACTGACAATCGGGAATAATCGCATTATTCTTTGTTTTCGATTTTAACGATTTTAAAGCACGCGACATAACGATTTTAGTTGACGTATTGCATTTAGTGTATATTCGTTTGACGTATTGCATTTAATGTATATTCGTTTGACGTATTGCATTTAATGTATATTCGTTTGACGTATGGTATTTTAATGTATATTCGTTTGACGTATGGTATTTTAATGTATGTATAAATAAATACGAATAAATAAATATGAATAAATAAATGTATATTCGTATGAATAAATTATGAATAAATGTATATATTTTAAATCACGCGTTATTCTTCTAAACATTTGTTCAGATTACATCATATAATAGATTGATTTTATTTGATTCAAGATTTAAAGATCTATGTTTACACAATATTACAATACTTAATATTCAATCAATTCATCATTTTTATTCGCTCTTTCCCTTTTACCCCACCGAACTTTTTTTCCATTTTTATCCGTTTCTTATTTTATGATACAAAATAAAAACAAAACAAAAAAACGTGTGGTTCAAATTATAATAATATAATAACCGACAATATAATATAATTAACCTTTATTTTATTTATTTATTTTTTTTTTAAACCTGTTATAATCCATCTTGGCGCATTATAAACATGACGTTCATTATTTATTTGAACCAAATATATTAATATATTTAAATTATCCTAAACCCGATTACAAATTAGTATAATTAATCTTTCCACAAATACATCATCATTGAAACTTTACTATTTTCGCTTTTATATAAAACTTTATAATCATCTAAAATAAACATCTCCATATTTTTATTTCACCAAATTTGGGAAAATACGGAAAATATGGAAAAGTGCGGTAAAAAAGGTAAAAAAAAAAAGATTGAAAAAAAATTTATTGTTTTGTTTTGATTTTGTGAGAAAAAAAAAACCAAATAACGTAATTCATAACTCGGGTAACCAATGTAAATATGTAATAGTGTAATAGTTTGAATAGTTTGTGAACTAAATAAATAAGTTCCCCTGACCCAGACTTGTTTCACATCAGAAAAATATATTTGGTAATGATATACTTGTAAATCATTAAAAACATTATCAGTTATCAGTTATATTTATTTATTTATTATAATCATCCATATATAAATATATATATATATAATAATAAAAATAATAAATCTATATTTAAATCTTCATGTTTTACGTTTCAATTATATTTTTACTCACCCTAAAATTATTATTATTACTAAACATCTAAAATTAAAGGGATCTCTTCTTATTAATAATAATATTTATAGTAACACAATACCGGACTTTTTGGGTGACGAAACGCTTACTTTCCTAATAACGGAGAAATTGGTTGAGATCAAAAAACTTTGTTTGTAACACTCAATAACAATGTTACATGTTATGTTGTACTCCCATTATTTAAAAGAAAAATGTAACACGTGTACAACAATGAATCAAATGGTAATAAGGCGGTAATGAGTATTATAATAACACTTATAATAACAAAATTTTTTGGTAAATCGGCAGAAAAAAAAAAAAAAAAAAAGAAATAGTGTAAAGGTTTTTTCCTCTTCAGTTCATGTTAATTAAATGATAATCGGGCGAAGTAATCAAATTTTACCGTAATAATAATAATGCTACATGCAGTATCTGTTATAGGGCGTATTTTGTGAAAAATATTTGCCCATTAATACATATTTTTTTTTTTATTTCCCAAGTTTTCAAAAAGTTTCAAAATTTTTAAATAGTTGAAAATCAATTAATGAAAATCTTTTGAACTTACTTTAACCTCATATACTTTACCTTTATACCTTTAATCCATATAACTCATATCTTTTATCCATATTTTCTCTCATACTTTTACCATAAAATGAAAGATAACCGATGAGAATAATGAACTTCCTTATCAAAACTGGAAAAAACAAATTAATAATAAGAATGATGGACAATTTTGGGAACCTATCATACTCATCATTTCTATCTTCATATGCCTTTCACTGTTTAAACTTATCAGAATTTTTACTAGAATGTTGTGGATCTTTTAAACAACACAGAAAATCATCATCCGTTCAGGTGTTTGAAACTAACGAAAAGTAGTTACATATGAAGTCATAAAATTTTGTTCTCTATCAGGTTCCGATCATTTCTCTGATAACTTGGGAAATTGTTAAAGAATTTGTTAAACCAACAATAACCAAAAATGTATAACTTTGGGTTTCTTATTACATAATATTATGCATGTAAAATGTTTCTTGTACGTGCGCTTTGTGGGTGATTAACTGATGAAAGGATGGTCCCTCTTTTTTTTTTTTTGAGTAACCCGTAATAGTAACCCTGCATTTATTTATTATTATGTCAGAACAATGATTTGAAAGATAAAGCTTTGATATACGATTTGATATACGAGAGAGAAAGAGATATACAAGGCCATATAATATGCAATGAGAATTTGAGAATTGAGATATAATATATATATCCGATATATTGAGAATATTGAGAATTTGAGATAATATATAATATATATATTGAGAATTTTATATACCATATAATACAATCAATATATTTATCAATATTAAAAAACGTATGTTGTTAGTAATCTCCTGATATCACAAATCTTTTTAATTTTTATCATATGAAATTGTCATGTGTATTTATTTTTCAAATAATGAAGTTTTATAACAGGTTTTATTGAAAATAAAGTTTTTTTTTAAGAATCAGATGTTCGGTTGCTTCAATGTTCAATGTTCAATGTTCATTCAAAACTTGTTGTTTTTGTCAATCCCTTGTATCCCTTGTATTCCTTTGTATTTTTGTATTCTTGTCTTTTCCTTGTATTCCTTGTATTTCCCCCTTGTATTCTTTTGTATTACTTTGTAATTCCTAATTTAAGAATTTCGTGTAAAAGGTTTTCTACCACAGATTTGAGAAAAACGTGTAATTTCTGTGTAATGAAAAAAAAAAACCACGTGTTGAAACTCGAACATACGTGATCGAAAAAGAAAAAAAAACATTATTTTAACGCCGCTAAACGTTGTTTTAATGTTGGTAACATTTAAAATAATATCATTTTACGCTCAGACTTTTTTTTTGATTGGAACCAAAAATGATGATAATAATATAATAGACTTTTTATTGTTTATGTAAAATGAATGTCTTCCTGCAATGTACTAACTAATAATAAATTTCGCATACATTAATAACAATAATATTTTTATCACTTATTGTTTTTGATTTTACGTTTAAATGATTTACGTACAAGTAAAAAAAAAAGTCGGTTTTTTTTTTACGTACGATTACAAAAAATTTTTTTTTAAGTTTTGATGTAATTGAATTATTTGGAAGTTGGCGTTCTTTTTCGTTTCGTCTTAATTTTTACCGCCAAATTAAATTATACCTTTTTGTAATTAAATTAATATTTCCTTCATCACTTAAATCACTTAATTTTTTTCCCGCCTGAAATTTTACTAACGCCCAATTTATTTGACAATAGGTGCATTTTACCCAATATATTTTAGATTATTTTTGGATCAGGAATTTACTAGAAGGTTTAAATCTAGAGGAACAAAACAATGTTCAAGTTATGAACAAATAAATGATGGGATTTTTTTGACGTGACGTACATAATGACTTAATTTTTTTCATTATCCTTTAAATGGTAAACAAATAAAAAGTGATTTTGCACAGCCCAAAAAATCAAGTCACAAATCACCTTTTAGCCTATTTACCTATTTAGCCACATTTTTAATGAATATCAAAAAAAAAATTAAATTTTTTTTTCTAATTATCGACTTTATTATTGTTATATAACTTTTTATTGTTATATAACTTTGATAGTCTTGATAACACTGATAACATTGATAACAGATGTTTCTCGTTGATTACATACCAGTAATTGATTTAATCTAATAGAAAATTAAAATATGTTTGTGAATTTATTATTTAAAAAAAAATAATTTTATTAATGAAATGTTTTAACAATTGTAAATTAATTATGTTGAATTTATAATTATTATTATTATTATTATTATTATTATATTATTTATTATTTATCATTTTATTATTATCGTTCCGAAGCGAAAGATTAATTTTTATGATAAATATTATTTTTTAGGCAAAAATTGAAACATCAGAGGAGAAAGAAAAAAAAATTTAAGATATATTTATGAATGATAATTATATTATATTATTTTTTTTTTTGGTTATGTTGATTTTTAAAACAAAGAAATTCTTTGATCCTCAGGAGATTTTATAAAAGAGTAATTATAATTAATTTAAATTATTATTTTTATTTTTATATTATTTGTTATTTGTTATTATTATAATATTTTATTATTATTATTTTTTATTTATTTTTTTTTGTTATTGTTTCTACTTTCTACCGCAGTTAACTCTCAGTTTTTTAAAAAATTATTATTTTTTTTTTTATAGATGTCTTAATTTTGGTAAATTTAAAAAATGAAAAACCTATCGCTCAAGAATTACCAAAAGTATAATTGAATCATTTGAAAAAGTAATACTGTAAATTATATTTATTATATTTATTATATTTATTAGTTTAATTGTATTTATTGTTTAAAATTATATTAAATATATTAATATATTAATATTAATGTCTTTTACTTCATCACCGCCATCACCGCCATCACTACCGTAGGCTTGCCATCGCATTATCTTTAAATATTAACGATGATATAGATATCTGGTGATGAAATCTGATGATAATTTTAGATCATTATTACTACTATTGATGAAAACATTCGTGCTGGAAGGTAAATATTATATCATATTTGTAATACAAGTAATCGTATATACCGTATATACTGTATTAATTAAGTATATTACATATATTAATAGTCATACAGATTATGGATCTCTTACCAAAAAGAAATTGATGGATTGTGATGGATTGGAAATTCAACATCCTTTCACTAAAGTGGTTACAACTTACAAGTTCCGGACATACCTAATTAGATTTAATGGAATTTTTGGACAATGGGTTTATTTAAATCAACAAAACATCGTGTTACATATTCCCAATTGATTTAGTGAAAGGAGAACGAGACGACGACGAATTACGGCTGGTGATCATTTGAGATTTTTGAGATTTAGACAAAGAGAATACTTACAATCCTTACTAAGCGCAACGACCCGTATAGGGTAATGGACTATGGAGTATGGACTATACCGTTATGGATTGTACCGTTTATCCATCTATATCGCCTATACGGATTTGCAGATTTACCGGCTTATACGGATATAACGAACTATACAGACTGACTATACACGGACTATTCACGAACTATACAAGGACTATACTAATATTACGATATGATTATGATATGATTATGAGATGATTATGTATACGATATACGCGTATTTTTTTTTCTAAATCCAAATCGTAACACCCGGAATTTCCGAAAGATTTTTCATAATTTATATTTTTTCACATGGTTTAATTTCTTGTGATCAACATTCAGTTCATCATCATTCGATTATTTCGATATACATAATAAATAAATAATAATTACAAGTTATTTTTTTTTTCGGATAAAGTATGTATGCTCAATATTTTTAATACATTTACAACAAACAATATGTATATTTATTTATATATGCATTAACTGGTAAATGCTAATGTCGAGTATGCAAAAAAAAGGCTAAGAGTTTTTAATTTCGGTATATGCCGAATCGCCGATATTTAATGGTTAATCCCACCTTTAGGATCAATTGAAAGCAACAAAAGCAATCTATGCATGCATATACATTTTGCGTATTTTCTTTTTTTGATTTTATACACGAATCATTTTTTAAAACGTAAATAACGAATAATTTCCCTTTCTAGATAATGTTAGAACAATAGGGATTATCAAAGCCTCATTTTTCGGAACGGAAAAAATCTTTTTTTTTGTTTTCCGCATTAAAGATCGACATCCGCAAAATTTATCAAAGGAGGAAGGAAAATCGACGCGTTTTATGTTGTGTGGTGTACACATTATTAAAATGTAATATTTTTTTTTTTTTTTTTTTTTGTGAACGAATATTCATTCAATCTTTTGAGATTGAAAAAAAAAAATTTTCTTTGTCAATGAAAAAAAAAAAATTTTATCATGATGATTAAAAAATGTTACAGAAAATCAACAAAAAAAATACAAAAAAAAAAAAAATAAAAAATTTATCGTACTTTTTTTTTTAACCATAACTTTTTTTTACCGTATTTGTTTAATTAATTATTATTATTACAAGATTATGATACCCGAACAAACGGAATTTTGTGGATTTTAATAGTGTACGGTGACTAACGATGCTGAATAATGTTTCAGCAGGCGTCAATTTCGGTATTTACCGGGATATGATTTAATATGAAATAATCAATTTATATTACAAAAAAATTCATAGATTTTTTTCGAAATCAAATGTTATTCTACCTCATTTTCCAAAAATAAAAAAAAAAACTTGAATCGATTATCCAAACATAATAAGGAAAAAGAATAACGCGTTTTTTTTTTTTAGTAAAGAAAAATAAATATAAAGGCTTACTAATATAAATACATAAAAGGATATGTACAAATGAAATCGTTACCTAGTGTAAAATAAAATAAAATAAATAAATAAATAAAAAGAATTAAAAAAAGGAAATTTCTTACTATGTTTATTATTAAAAAAAATTTCTTTTTTCCGAATATTTCCGTTTATTGAACATTTTTGAAACATGATTGTTTGATGATAAATTTGGTAAAAAAAAAATCCAAATTTCCTTGGAAAGCACTTTAGGCGGTAAACCCTTTGTAGGCGGTAGACCCTTTGTAAGGTATTGCCCTAATATTCAAAGGTATCTATTGTTCCCCTATGGGCTATGGCTATGGCTTTAATTGAAGAATTGAAAACATTGGTTACCAATAAAAATATAGAGGTTTACCCCCTTATTTTGTTGGGCCTTTAAGTTTGGAGGCCAAATAAAAATTGATTAAATTCCGGGAATTTACGGGAAAAATATGGTAAAAATGTATGAATCAACGAATTTATAATTTTTAGAGTTTGTAAATTATAGAGTTATGAAGTTTTGCGTAAAAGCTGTTTTGCACAAATTATAGAGTTATGAACGAAAGTATAAAGCAAAATCATAGTACTGTATTATTACCGTTTATTACCATTTAAGTTAGGCATATCGTATCATACTCTTCCATTCTTCAATTTTTTTTTTACCAGGCATTCCAAGCATATTGGGAAGTTAGAAACTTTGAATTTTAAAAAATTTACTGTATATCATTAAAATATGTCATGTCGTTATATATATCTCACGTATAAATAATAGATTGTCAAAAAAAAAATTACTGTAAAATTCTTTGAAATAATCAAAATCAATAAAATCGATTTCTTTATTATTGCAAGTTTAATCAAAAAAAAAATTTGGAACAATATGATGATTTAGTATGATATTTAATATGATGATTTATTTCAAATATTTTAATTGCCAATTCAAAGGTAAACATCAAAAAAAAAGTATGACGATGGTTTAATATAAAAAATATAAAGCAGAAAGAAATAGTTAAAAATTTGATTCTAATTTGTATGAAGATTTTAAGTGATTTAAGAATTAAATATCATGAAAATTTTCTTGTAGATTTTTTTAATTTATTCCGTTTCCTTGAATTTTTCTGCGTATATTTCTGCATATATGGATGGTATAATTCTTACATTTAAATTGGTTTACGTGAATTTTTGGTTTACAAATCGTGAAGTCTGACGCGCGTAAGATGTAAACTCTTTATAATAACAAAACGTATAGTCATATACTCTTCCTTGAGTTTTTGTTGCGTATATGGTATCATTTTTACGGCATCTAATGAATTTAATGAATTTTCGCAATTTTATCGTTTGTGAATTTATTGTCAATTACCTGCGAATCGCATCATCAAATTGTTCAGCTAATCGTACAGAAATTCGAGACTGAAACAAAAATCGAGCCTGTTTCCGATTTATCTTTTCCTTGTTCATTTCTTTGTTTGACGAGCAAGGCATTGAATTCTGGGAAAAGAATATGTTCCAAACTTTAGCCGCAAAACCGGAGAAGTATCATCCCGATTTTTATTATGACAACGACGGATTGGCGATTATTTCAATTATTTCAAAAGATTTCGATAATATTTTTAATTATTGATTTCATTAATATGGATTGACAATTGTAGCGAACGTGAATACGTAATTAATTAATGAAGAATGAGAATTAAAGGATACTGTTATATGCAAATAAATACGTTTACACTTGCACTCATGAAATTTGATATACAACTTGTTTCGATCCTGCTGAACAACTGTTACTTAATAAAGAAAGCTGATTTCATTTGACTATTAAATCAATGTTCTTGATTTATTACTATTTTCATCGGCATTTTGATTTATAATATTTATTGTTTGTCATTTGTTGTCATTATTATAATGAAATGAAATTGCTAAACAAGACATATGTAGATTGAGTACCGGCATTTGACATTTGCATTTTGTCGCCCCGTAAAAAAAATTCGATCCGTTTTCTATATTCCATTTTTTTTTTCCGTAAAAGGGTATTCATATTTCCGAAACTAATAAGGGTGCTGTCAGATATTACTAATATTTTAGGGGGAGAGGGGGTAACTAAAGATCTTAGGTTACATACAATACTATATAGGAATTATATATATAACATATCTTACCTGTAAGCTCTTATATTAAAGTGATATTAGGTAATATCTGACAGTGCCCTAACCTTACTGTCAAATTATTTACATTTTCCGTGAATGGTCCGTGAAAGGCTCATTTTACGGAAATAACGGATAAAATTTTTATAGGGTCGATCGAGATAGAACATTTTCATTCAATTCTGAAAATGCATTTGTATATTGTACCAATTGCTATAGACAGAAAAAAAGGATTCACTCATTCACTCTGCAAAAAAAAATATTGATGTATTTTATATTATTCTATAATTTTTTTCATGAATTAAACATATTCACAAAATTTATATAATTAATGCACATAAGCGTATTATTTGTATGATATTCACGTAATTTTAAAAAGTAAAAATAAACGTGTTATCTTAAAATATATTAATTTTTTTTGATCGTTTTTAACATAATTCAAATATTCAATTTTTTTTTTTCGAAAAAAATGGAAAAGATGCCTTTTTTTAAAAAAATGAGAAAATCCTACCATAAAAATGTGAAATTAATTTATTATAAAATCTAATAATGGCATTTATCACCTTTTTCCCGATTTTATATAATCTTCTTGTCTAAGAATATTTTAAATTATTTTAAATTATTCATAGTTAAAACCTCATACATAAAAAGTAAATTTTTTTTTTCAGATGAATTACCGAAAATATATAATATAATTCGAATTAATATTATACCCGAGTTAATATAGAATGCGCTGCGCAAATTTATTAATTGTAAAATAAATTATCTTTATTACAAGGAATTTTATAAATAATTATTTTATTATACTTTGAAAAATTCATATCAATTATTTTATTAATTGGGCAATTGCTAATTGGGCGAATGCAGTATGAAACTACAAATGTGTTGATGACATTAATTATAATAGTTACTGAATGGCAATCACGCACGTCTTCACATGCTTTATATAATGTGCTAATATGTATTATTAAAATGCTAATTTCATTACATGTTATAATTATGTGTTCTGATAGCGTTTTTCGCGCCGCTAAAATGAATTAGACAAAAAAGTAAAAAATAACAATTGCGAATTGGAGAAATAATGCGGCAAAAGAGAAATTGAAATAATAATAATGTTGTTATGTTTAAATTGAATTTTATTGGGACATAATTATTAAGTCCTATATTAAAGTCCATCATGAAATTTTTAGGTAGATCGATCCATGTAATTCCACATGGGTTAGTTCGGAAATATGTGGAATTCCATACATTCCCATATATCCTACGCTCCTACGCGGATGCACACAGGGTATTTGGAATATATTAGAACTATTCTGATTTCCACATATTTCCATGTGGATTTCCATGTGGATTTTTAGTGGATGAAAAAATTTCCTAATGTCGTTGACAAATAAATATATCCTCTAAAGGAAAATTCATGCCATGGATCATTTGCATACACTTGCAGAGCATTTGGGCAATTCCACAAAAACACGTTCTTAATATGATTAACATTTTAGTTCAATAACCATATTCATCAGTCCACATGGAAATCCACATGGAAATCCACACCAAATATTGAGGAATTATGTGGAAATCTGAATAGTTCCAATATTTTCCAAATATCCTGTGACGAAACACATGGTATTTTCGACGTTGATCCACAAAATTCTACGTAGATCCACGTAGGATATCAACGGAATTACGTGAACCGATCTACCTAAAAATTTCAATTTCCCCATCCTTTTTTGATAACTTTCATAAAAGAATATATCGCTCATAACTTGGATCGCGAAGATACTGTGGTTCAACATACACTATTTTTTCGGATGTAACGAATTTTGTAACTAGTAGTGTTGGAAATTTATACGCGTAGAGCGCACATTATTCATAAAAGTTTGGTGCGCAACCTATGAAACCATATGCTCTCTTATATATAATTGATAAAAGATGTTCGGATGCTGCAAAAATTTAAACCAATGTCACTGCGAAAACCGCGGATCCAATTTTCATCACTTTTCAAACTATCGATCCAGTTTTTCGTGGTATTAATTACATTTTTACCCGTCTAAATTGAAAATTCAATGTTATCGTTATACTATCAATTAATAACACTACGTTAAAAACAATAATTCATGTGTTTCTTAGAACTTTTTGGTAATATTTTTTCTAAAGACATGATACTATAAGCCTGTCTAGCAATTTTTGAGTTAATGTTATGGGAAGAGATGTGGATAAACTTAAAAAGTCTACTCAAACAACCTAAAGTAAATATGGCGGTTGAAATGTCACTGAACTACAAACAACTATCCTTCGAGCTATTAAAATATAACGACATCAAAGTAATCCAAAAATGGTATGTCATACAATAATATGTCGTTATAACGGGCGACTCTTGTAGTAGTTAAAGTAATCATTATTATAGGAAGTAACGTTAATACAATCTGGAAGTATTGTCTGATTTGAAAATTATATAATACTCGCGGGGTATTATATAAGAGGGAGCATGTGTAAAATTTGATAATTATACCTAAATGTGGAATATGACTATATGCGATGATCCGATTCATTATCGGACGTGTAATACCATACCATTATTAAGCATTTCTGTACTTTTGAACTTTATCTAAAGGAGGAAATTAATTAAAAGAACTTATGTAAGGTAATACAATTCTCTCTTACCATAACAAGTTTTTTTTGTAGAGAACTAAAAGGGTATAACGAATTTTTTAATTGTAAATTCGCTATAAATAATTAGTACTGGCATATAATGAACTAGAATTATAAATTCTCTATAGAAAGGGTGAACTATGCTGATCTATATACTGTACTTCAATCTATTGAATTACCGTAAGTAATGTCGCAATCGAATCTTCCAAGAAAACCATTTACGGGAATATTTGATGAGGCTGACAGGCAGGAACCGAGATCAAGGCTGATTCGTGTAACAGTGAAATACAGTGAAATTATATCATAGCTACTATTTTTAACTTTTTCATCTTTTTTAACAAGCATCATCTGTTGATAAAATTACGGAATGGTTTTAAAAATATCTTAAATATTTTAAGATGATTATGACTGATTATGACTTGCGTTCTATTTCATTACTTTTTTGTAAGAAGTAAATTCTTGTATATTCACGTTTTATGATGGTAGTGATCCGGGTGAATAATTAACCTGAATTTTATTTTAGCATGGTGTCTAACCCTTATTTATATATTACCCAAATTTGGAATGACTTGGATGATTTTCAATAAATTTACACATTGTGTAAACTAAAAATTCTACTAAAAATTTAGGAAGTATTTTCTTATTTTTTTAAATCTAATAGCATATTTATTTGTATTATATTTAAACAATTAACCATATTATGTACTAGTAAAAGCATATATATTAGAAGGCAATGATTAAAAATTTATATGAAAAAATAGGAGCTGGTCATGATAAAGTTTTCTTTCTTGGTTAGAAGTATTAGTCTAGTATAGTTGTTAAATTTTCTATATATACAGTATATATATATAATATATATATATATACTGTATATACATTTATAACTGAAACCTTATAATTTTAAGTAATTTTTTTCAAATTTTTAATTTTTATTTTCTGTTTCAACTTAATTTATTTAATTTTTGGTTTCTTTTTTTTTAAAAAATTTGAGCGCCTCGGATCAAAATCACGTAAATATACATGTAAATAATAATCATAATCATGAAAATATGGAAATATTATTTGTCAATAGTCAACAATGGTAAAGAATTCAGATAAAAAAAATACACTCCAAGTAAGTAATTATGTAAGAAAGTATAAAATCATAACTATTTTTAAATTTCTAATAATAATTCCGGCTTAAAAGGTTATATTAAATTGATACGTAATAATCACATGATTATATAAATATATGTTTGTGTGACCATACGTATGTATTTTATAGTTTTTTAATCAACTCAACCCAATACAGCCTATTCCTAAACTTTATTTATTGTTTTTCCTTTCCTGAGTTTTTTTTTTAAAAAAAAAATTATGTCGAAAGATAATGGTTTTCTCTATCGAGACGGTGAGAAAGTTTTCTGCTATCATGGGAAGGTCATTTACGAAGCAAAGGTTTTATAGTTTATAAAGTCTTTTAATAAACTTTATAAGAACTTATTAATTGAAAAAAAAAACTATAAAATTCAATATATAAACTCATTAGATAGTAGATACCAAATATTATGTTGAACCAAATAGACACCCAAAAACAGGTTCAATAGGCCCACATTATCATATACATTATGCGGGATGGAAGTCTTCGTATGTTATTTTTTATATAATTAAGTATTTTGATTTTTGTTAAATACACTCAATTAAATGATTTTAATATGAAAATTGGTGATTATTTTTTTATATAGGTGGGACGAATGGGTAGATGAATCAAGATTATTAAAATGTAATGAAGCAAATTTGGAGAAATATAAACAAATGTCAAGATCTCTAAAGAAGCTAAAGCCCGCAATGAAAAGAACTATTAATGATTCACCTACAGAAAAAACAAGAAAAAGGAAAAGAGAACCGACTCCAAAGGAAAAGGTATGTACTTTTTTAGAATTTTTCAATTTTTATAATTTCAAAAATATGTTTAAATGAATATTTTTCCTATATACATTTATAATGGATAATAGGAAGTAGTTGTCAAAAAACCAAAGCCGAAGGAGATTATAACAGTTCCTGAACCTCTTAGAGCTATTTTGTTCCGTGATTGGCAAAACATTCACACACATCAGTTGGTAAAAAATTTTCTATTTATATATATATATATATATATATTTTTGTTGTCTTCTTTTTTGATTTTTTTTTTTATTAGTTAGTACCTTTGCCACGGAAGCCAACTGTTACAGATATCATAGAGGATTATCGTAAAAATCGAATGGTTTCTAAGAAAATTGAAAATTCGTAAGATAATTAGAAAGTTATTTATTATCTAATTTGCTTATTTATCTAATACAAAATTTAATTTCATTAATTAGCGATGATGGAATCGAACAGGAAGTTATCAACGGTCTGCATTTTTATTTCAATAAATGCGTAGGTACTCGGTTACTTTATAAAAATGAGAGAAAACAGTATAGAGCCACACGGCTAAATTACGAACATTTGGATAACTCTCAGATTTTCGGTGCTGAGCATCTTCTGAGATTATTCGGTAAGATTTTTAATTAAATCGCGTATAATATATAATTCTTTAGAATTTATAAATTAAGTAAGTTGATTTCATTTTATAGTTGAGTTTCCATTGTTAATGGCAAATACATTCCTTAGCTTGGAGACTATAAACGTCTTGAAAGTTCACTTATCAGAATTCTTAAAGTAAATGTTTTCATTTATAATTTACGAAGGAAAGAAAAAAAAATATTATTTATTAACAATTTTTTTTTTAATTAATAGTTTCTTGAACGAGAATCGAAGCAAATACTTTATTAAGGAATATGAAGAAATTAATATATGAAATTATATTTGCCTGCAGAAACTTTTTATTAACATTACCGAAACTTTCTTAGATTTGGACATTATTAATTATTAGAAATTTAATTTTTTTATTATAGAAAAAGGAGTGCAAGGCTAATAATTATAAAAAAAAAATAGAAAGATTTATTAAGCTGTTAATATATAATGAAATTGGATAAATTGAACCTTTTGCAATATTGTATATATTGCACTGCACATGATACCCGTCAGAATTAAGCACTTTTAAGAAATTAAAACTTTTTATATTAGACCTGGGTATTTTGTAGGAGTATTATCAGTGGGGGCAGATATTACGAGCAGTTGCTATATAGTGATAATATTTTTTTGCAAAACAAAAATTTAGAATTTCCAATCAAAGAGGTATTTTTTTTTTATTAAAAAATTTTTTATAATCATCATTTTGTTTTCGATAACTAATATTGAACTCTCATTTATAAATAGGTTTAGAATTTAGAAGAAAAAAATTATTTATCAGTTTATTTCTTTTAAGATTCATAATTACCTTTTATAAAGGTAAGTATTTTATTTGGGTTATGTTGTAAATTAATATATGTAAGAATAATTAAATAAATTGGCGAAAAATGATTTAGACAAACAAATCTATATAGATTACTGCGCCATTTCGGTGGCTTTTCAATGGATCTACAAGATTTTTAACTTGTTAGAATTCGATTGATTTTATAACATTGAAATAATTGAGTAGTAGTAAAAAAAAATCAATGTGCTCCTAACATTTAATATTTGAAATTTATACATATTTTTTATATTTATGAGAAAAACAAAATTTCACGCCTCTTGATTTGATTCTAAGAAAACAATATATTAAAAAACTAGAAAAATTTTTTTATTAATGCAAATTTATATTATATTAAAAGCAATAAGCCTGAACCTGATCAAGGAACTTTTTCATTGAAATACTTTATTGCAGCTGCTATTGAGTCGGCATACTCATAAGTCAATGTTACATCTCCCTTAGGAAGTCTGGTTACTTTATCATAATATATCCATACTGAAAGAACATATATTAACACTTATCAATGAAATAAATTTTATTGGTGATGAAAAATTTGATTATAGATATACTTTATATATTTATTCCTGTTTCCTTTTTCTTAAAATAAGAAATTACAGAATTCTTTATTATTCTTAGTTCAGGAAAATAAATTATTACATTTTCAATAAGCCAATAACTGAGGTCTTTTGTCCAATAACAATTACTTTTTTTGTAGTTATCAATTAGTTATCAATTTGAAACAATATCAATTACAAATAATTTCATTGCTTTTGTGAAATTAGCTAGAAATTCACTTAAAAATTATGAAACTATTAGTGTCATTTCGCTTTTATTAAAAAAGAAATAGAAACTACTACATATCCCATAACGAGACTTCACAACCCACTCATAATTCCACACAACTCCCATACCTTAGCACTCTCAAGACTTCATCGGACGTTTTCATTATTCAATCATGAATATTTAGTCATACTGCCAGTGACTTTTAATGCTCTAATGTACATATATTGTACATATATTGTACATATTAAGAGAATTTTTTGAGAATTAAAATTTATTATTGGATTGACGATGATTTATGTACGTTCTTTGTTCTTACACGATAGAGTCGATAGATCACCTTGCATGCTCCATTTCCGTAAATATATATCTTTTAGTACTAAACAGATATCAAATATAACAAATAAAAAAGCAGATCATATACTGAAAAACTTCTTAGTTATTGCTTTTTCATTTAAGATCATTCCGATTTTATGAGGATTTTCGGACTCACTTGAATAAAATAATAACTTGTCAACCAAATCGCACTCATTTATTTAATTTATTTAAAACATGTATTAAATATATCAAATAAATAAATCGTGTGTTTTTAAAAATACATAATTAAAATATCCATCAAATTCTTTCCAAATTCTTTACATGCTTTATGCAAATTCGATTCTCCGCTTTTTTGCCATGTGCCAAAGATCGTAGTTCTCATCGATAGATTTACTAATCAAAGGCTCCCCATATCGCTTCCATCGAAACTGGTGATGATGCACATTGTTGCGTCGATGCCATTTCGAGATAGTTTACCTTTTTCAATATTTCCTCTGCATTCAATAAATGGGGATCATCACCATAGCAAGTGACCAACCGATTGGATTATGAAATTTCATATGCCCACTAATCTAGCCTAATATCATTTTCCCATTTTTCCCATGTAATTAAAGGTGTAACTTTAATTTATTTGTGCCTTTACATTACATAATTTTCTTTATTATAATATATATATGTATATACACAAATAATATGGAGCATGGTATTTATTTTAGAAATAGAGATAATGTTCTCAATTAATTTAATTTTATTTTAGACCATTTTTGAAAAATCATGTGACTATAATGCGGTTTTCTTAAAATCACACGTAAATTGTGCCAGGTAGTCTCCAAATAGTGGTTTATCGGCTGTATGAATCACTGAATGCAGAATAATTTCATACGCTTAGAATGAGTATGTATCTTTAACGAGAATGGGATCACTAGTTTTAAAGAGGTGGTATCAAGTACGCGAACTTCACCAGCCAATACAGCTTCTCTGAATAAGTTTTTAACTCGTTCAAGAAATGATAAATCGATCGGTGCTGGAATCATAGGATTTTTGATGATGAAATCCAATTTCCTCCTGTTTGAATTGGAATCAGGATTATTAAATAATTTATGAAATCAAAAATTAAAACCAATTTACTCATTCCATCTCCAATGATGTGATGAAAGAAAAATTAAGAACCAAATTTCTTCTTGTATCAATTGACTAAAAGTCATAACAGTTTCATGGTATCATTTTACTGAAAATGATTCTTGTTTGGATTGTTCTTCCAATTTCTTTATTCTCATTATCACGTATCAAAACTAATCGCAGAATTAAAGATGGATCAATTTCAGGAATATTAACGAATTCTGGAACATCTTGTTTAATACCTTTGTATTAATATTCGTCTAAGATTGTAGAATAATACATTACTTTATTAGAGTTTTAGTCTAAGATTGCAGAATGGAACGAATTATATTTTAATACAATACTTTGGTGGTTGTAGAACTTATTAGACTGTCCAAATACTAGAACGCACATGTTTTATTTTTATATAACATATTTTAATTGTGGATAGTGCTAAGTACAAAAATAAAGATCGAGTAACGAGTTAAAGTCAAAAAGTGGAAAAAATTAAAAAAGTTTAAAAATGAAAAATTGAAATAATTTTATGAACTTATAAGTACTCATAATATTTAATACTTTGGGAATGACGAATATTTTTAAGATATTTTGTCAGCAAATAGAGGAGTATAAATATAATCAATTATCTAAGGGATTTGTTGATATAACTACCGTAATACAATTTTTGCTTTTGCACAAGTAAAAATATTAATTCCCGAGCTTAAAGACTTAATATAGTAAACCTTACAATGTGTATTACTGAATTTGTAATCACAATAGTACTATATCCAGAGAAATAAAAGCAAACCAGGTCATTTGTATCCTCTTCCCCTTGAAAAGGTAATATCCGGGAAGGTTCTAACCAAAATGTCAGTGTGTCCAATTGGACACTTTTTCGGACATCTATTTTTCATGGGCTTGTGTCGTACTGTACAATGCTTAATTGTAGATCTGTGGCATCAGATCCGAACAATACAGTAGGTATGAATGGTTCTATGATCAACGTAATGATCACCAATTGTAAATTGTTAACAGGAAAAAGTTGGTTAAAAAAATACTAATTTTTCTACGAAAAAGAAATGGTCAAAATGTACTATCCTTATCCTGTCTCACAAATATAATTTAATTTTATTAGCATGCATATATTCGTTTGATTATTCACAGCTATATAAAATATTGTTACAATAACATTAAGATATCCAGAATTTCATGGTGCGACCCAAAAAGTATGGTGTGATTTAGATAAAAAATGTGATTTGATAGCCGCGATTTTAATTCCGACAGTTTCATCTAAATTTTGAAAAACTAGTTTAGTTCTGGTCACGTGAAATTGTAACATCTAAAAGTAACACACTGTATTCAGGTGATCAAAATCAATGACGCCTAAATGCAATGTAGAATGTAACACTATAAACAAAGTTTTCTTTTATAACGATCATTTTGGCATTCAACATTCAATGCTATGAACAATGAGTAATTTCTTTTTTTAAAATAATAAAAAAAAAAAATTCCTATATTTACCGCATCTTACCGTTAAATAATTTCATATAAGAATAACGTGTAGATCCTGACTATTATAAATTCGGCGTAAAAGCTTCGTTACGAAAAAAAAAAAAAAAAAAAAAATGTCGTCCCGCTCTGCTGTTAATAAAACTTTATCATCATTTTATGAAACACAAAACATTTCAAATGATCTTTTGCCAAATTTTACAATTGCTTCAAATCCTATAGATTTACAAAAATTTTCTAACGATGTTACGAAGAAAATCACAATAAAATGTATCAAACTTTCTTCTAATAAAAGTGATTCAATAAAATTTGTTTGTGGTAAATCAAATAAAAATAATTCTAGAAAGGAGTTGGTAGAATGGATTAAGGATGAAGAAATTGCAAATTTAATCGAAAATTATGAATTTAAACTTGGCGTTTACGAAATTTTTTTCAAGAAATTAAACGAAGATAAAAATTCCAAAGAAAATTTTACTAAGGAAAATGTAGATAATATTAAAGAACTCGCAGAACTTGGAGTTACTAGTGCTCAATTAATTTTAGGTCTTTTGTATGCAAAATATATTGAATCAGCTGAAACTGAACAAGATGACAACAAAGCACTCGAATGGTTTAAAAAATGTTCAGACCAAGGACTTGTTGAAGGAAATCTTTGTCTTGGATATATTTATTCTAAAGAAAAAAGTTCAATATATGACCCAAAAGAAGCACTTGTCTATTATACAAAAGCAGCAGATCAAGGGAATGGTGTTGCAATGAGAAATTCAGCTATAATGTATTTAGTTGGAGAACAAACGAATCAAAATCTCAAAGATTCTATCAAATTATTTAGAAAAGCACATAATCAATGTGGAGATGGCGTTTCGGGAAATATTCTAGGAATATTATATCAGAATGGAGTTGGTATTCCCAAAGATGTTTACGAGGCCGCAAAATATTATAGGAAAGCATCTGATTTAGGTGACGTCAATGCAAAATTCAATCTCGGATTATTATATCTTAGCGGTGAAAGTATAAAGAAAGATGAAGTTGAAGCTGTAAAATTATTTAAAGAAGCTGCCGAGAAAGGATTTGCACGAGCACAAATGTTGTTGGCTAATGCTTATGAGAACGGACAAGGGATTGAAAAAAGTGATGAAAAGGCTTTTGAATGGTATTCTAAAGTTGCAGAATATAAAGATGCAAATCCTGTTATAACTTATGTTGGAGATTCACAATTTTGTCTTGCAAAGTTATGTGAAAAAGGCTTTGGTACAAAAGAAAAAGATTCGGAAAAGGCTTTGTATTGGTATACCAGATCAGCAGAAAGTGGTAATTCAATGGCTCAAGTTACGCTTGGTGACATGTACAGAAATGGTCGTGGAGTTGATGGAATTGACGAACAAAAAGCTTTAATCTGGTATATTAAAGCCGCAAAACATGATCATTATCAAGCCCAATTTTCTTTAGGAGAGTTATATGAAAAGGGTTTATTAGGCGTGAAAAAAGACGAAGAGAAATCATTGCAATGGTATAAAAAATCTGCCAGGCAAGGTTATATTATGGCGCTATTAAGGCTCGGTATTGGTTCTGAACCACCTGAATATATTCATAGGAAAATAGAAATGATTACTAAATTACCTCCTGTCAAAGAATTGGAAAAAGATGGCAAAGCTCCTGAACCCACGATGATTGAAGGCGGTGATGAATTTTTCGAAAAATTAGATAATTTGAAAGACGGTGAAAAATTAGAAATAAACGAATCAGACGAAGCAAATGGCCTGTTTAAGTCACTAAATTGATGAAACTATTTGTATTTCTTTCTTTTCTCTTTTTGTATTATTAATATTTAACCAAATAAAGATTTTTAAAATTCAGTACAGGTTATTTATAAATTTTATAAAAACATCGATACATTGAAATTTGAATTTATTGTGTAATAATAATTAATAATTCAAATACAAAAAAAAAGAGAATAATTACGATAGATAAAATAAAACAAAGAAAATGACAAACTTCCTTTTTTATTCTCTTGCTTCCTAATGCTCATGATCAGAGTTGATGTAGGTTTTTAAACCCGGTACAATTTTTCTTCTCCATTGATCATAGCACATTTTCCCATTTTTCCCGCCATCAACTTCATTACTTACTTCGTCCCAAGGTACTTTAACATGTTTAAGAACTGCTTCAATTAACTGTAACCGTTGCTCCGGTGTCCATTTCTTCGATTGTGCTAAAAAAATTTTAATTAAACATCAATCAAGCTGAATGAAAATTACGTAAAGCAATTTTAAGCAATTTAATTTACCTTGACTGCTGACACCTTCAACTTCGTTATTATTTTCTAAACTTGGAGGCGCATCAGATTCAGGCGGGTTTTCGTCTTTAATTTCTTTTTTAATTGCTTTGCCACGACTTTTTTTAGGTTGAGGTTTATTTAACGAAACATCATCATTTTTGGTTTTACTTCTGGTACGTTTTTTCGAATCAATTTCAGACATTTTTTTTAATTTTAGTTACTAAAACTTTTGAAAGAAAAAAGAAAAGAAATAAATCAAATAATCTGAAAAAAAGTTTGTATAGCCGATGATATTAAAATTTTGGTAAATGATGATAGTTTTTTTGTCGCAAGAAAAACGTTGATACAAGCCTCTCGATGATTTACTTTTAAAAGTAAAATAAATTCTGGCGCAGTGAAACTATAAATTTTTGTCACATGGTATAATGTTTTACGATGACTCATCAAACTCATAATAAGTTGGATTGATGATAGCTCAAGTTCTCACGCCTATTTATACGTAACACTTCTGAATTCTTGTCTTTTTAAAAAAGAAGTATAATTGTTTTGATAGTTTCAAATGAATAATATTTTGCTAAAATATGGTTTTTTTAATCAAAATTAAGGATTTATGTTATTAATAACAAAATCAAGGGGGACATTCCTATTTTTTAAATCCGAAGTGTAGAATATGGAATTGCTCGGGGAATCGCGTTAAATTATATATTCCATCAGAGTATCGGGAGGAGAATTAAGAATTTATGATGATTATAAATGTCGAAACATTAATGTAATGGTGTAAAAAAAGTTGGATTATTGCAGGTTTTAAAGGTAAGGCTCCGAGATAAGTCTGAGACAAACAAGAGAGTGAAATTACATCAAGGAACTTTATTATTACACGAAAGTATATAATGACTGAACGAACGGTTATCAACGTGTATTAGATGAAAATGATTTTACATAACGAGGGATATAACGATACATTCTGATTCATAGACTTTTTAGATATTTCGGAAGTCTGTTAAAACTACCTTGAAGAAATTTCTACGGATAGAATAAAGCAAAGAAAATTAATTATTGTTTACTTTCAAAGTAATGTTTATAAATTAGCTATTAGCGATTTAGCACGTTATCAAGATGTAAGTATTAGGTTGTGTTGTACTATATATACTATACACTGAAGCGTTCGTACTTCTTCACTTTAAGTTCTTGTAAGGGAAAATGTAATATAATAAATTATCTGATAACTTCAATGAGACGGTCAACTCACTGATCTGTTATCTCAACTGTGTATTAGAGGTAAGTTTGAGAAGTTTAGAAGCCGAAAAGATATTGAAAAAAATGCTAAAGTAACATCCCATCTCTATAAAAATAATTTTTTATGGGGTATCAAACGAATCATATGATACTAATTTAAGCTCGTTTCAGTTTTCAATCAGGTTTCATTGAGAGCTTACTTGATAGGACGGCTAGAACATTGTTGATGTTTGCAGCTTCTTTTTTATAAAATGTTCTCGTTCATTGTCCGAATGAAGAGAGTTTTTACCACGTTATTTTCCATTTTAACTACGTTTTTGCAGTGTCACGAACAATGACAACGAAGAACCCATTTAAAATCGGGTCACAGGATTAAATTATTAATAATAAGACATAAAACATTTGGATGCAAATTAAATTTGGAATGAATTCAATTAGTTGTATATCACTATTTTTCTCAACACGCTTAACTGCAAAGACTTTGTGAAAATCAAAAAGGATTTTCACGCGAATTATTAAGTTCCATCTTTGCGAACATAGTATCAATTCATCGCGTAAGTTATATTATTATTTTTCAAGCAGGTTATTTATTACTGTTACTTCTATTTTCAATTTCGTATCTAATTTTGAATCAATCATAATTCTTTAACTTGGTTGAGGACAGTATAAGCAACAAGATCAAATGAGAATGATTTTTTCTACCTCTTTCATTGGACAACACGCTTTGTGAAACTTAATATATCTACTTGCAGGATCTTGATCTTTTGTCTGTTTCTCTTAAACATATCTGCTTCAATTTCACTTCTCTACACAAAGCTTCTTTACCGTTTGCGTAACCTTGTTGAAAATGGTGAGGCGGAATTAATGGTGTGCTTGCCAACAACAAAGATCATTGCGCAGATTTCATAAGTTAGACCTGAAGAAAGTATGACAAAAAATTGATACACAAACGTTGCATCTCTGGGATTTCGGATAGTATTTTATCGTGAGTATAAATTAGCCACTTATCATTAATTAAATTTATATGGGGAACCAATGTTTCGTATTTATGACATGAGTTATGAGATATGTTCATATTAATTTCGTGATATAGTGTAATGTAACGCGCTGTATTTGTATGCTTTTAAATCTGTATGAGATTAAATGAATTAAAATCGTTGTACATTATGCTAAATGTCTATGACCTAAATTATGATTAGAAAAGTATTACATCAAAAAAAGATTATTAGATTATTTAGAGGGTTTTTAAACACTGCAATACAATTGTACAAGACATAATTGGTCATGTGGTCCAAAATTTGACCAGACTTCTACTGTATATTTTTACACCCTTTGGTTTGAATCTCAAAAATCTCAAATAGAAACAACCCATATTAAATATTAAATTCTCAGATATAATAAGTGTTGAAGAAGGAGAAAGCGGTACTGTATGTGAAATAGTCGTAAGATGGCTGCGGCTTTAAAAATTCTAATAATTAGCTCGTTAGTTGAATTGACGAATCCGTCTGGAAAGAATTTATTAGAGAGGTACAGTAGTTTTAATAAATATTCTTACAAGTAAATATGTTTGTTAATGTTATTTTTTAATTAATTTATGTGCATAATATCACTATAAACACTGAATAATATAAAATTTGTTAGATCCTGTATTTGGTTTCACAATGTTATTGCAGTATGCTGATGATGAAATGTATTGCACTTGAAATAGCATGCAGAATATGGATATAGTAAGTTTAATTGTATTAAAATGAAAATTTTCTTTTAATTTTTTTTTAATTTTATTATTTAGCATTCAAAAACGTATTTGTTCATCGAGGTGGAATCGTTGTCGTCTTTGTCATTATCATTTTCATTATCGTCATTATCGTCTTTATCTCATCTTTTCTTTTTATTGACTTTCATATAAAGCATACTAATATTTTTTTTATAAAAGAAACCTCTTGCGGTGGTTGCGGAAAAGATCATAGCGTCTACAGTCGGTGCTCAAAAGTATTCATTCTTTTAAAGTATTTTTTCTGTAAAAAAATGCCGAAACTCGTGAGCGTACTCCTTTTGAACGCGGCGAAATTGTTGGACTTCATAAGGGCTCACACACCGTTACAGATAGAAGATTTAGAAAATCTTTATAATTATCACTTGAGAAGAAAAACTTTATATGAGATTAAGTGGTACAATTATTTGATAAATAATGGTTGAATCAAAAGAGAATTGCGTGGAACCGTTTTAGAACTGTATCTTCCTAACTGTGAATGGCGTGCATGGAGAACATTTATATGAAACGCGGGGTGTACCAATATTACTTTTTTAAAAAAGAAGAATCTGTGGTGATTAAAATTGATTTATTATTTGAGATATTTATATACATTTTTTTATTGATTAATAGCTCATTTTATAGTATAAAGTATTATTATTTAAGGATATTTATCTGACAAATTATTTACGATTTGTTTTATTTATCAATAAGGCTTTTCCTTAAATATTTAGCACTGATTTAACTTAAGTCATGGCCTGTATGTAAGCCAACAGCGTTACTTTTCCGTGAAATATCAGGTGCAGCAGAGAATAAAGTAAGACTGAATTAATATTTTATCGCATCACAGACTTTCGTTATTCTGACTCTCCGTTATATATAAATTTTACCATCATCATATGGTTGAAGTAGCATTCGATTATGAGAGTGTAACAAATCAAATTTTAGTGAATAATAAACGAGTATATCATGATTTGTCCTGTCCTAGATATGATTTCCAATCATTGACCGATCATAAAAACGGTTATATCAAGATATTTATTAAAATATGAGAATGCATATAATTTAATGAAAATCACGGAAAATATGATCTTTTTATGAAAATAACCAGTATCACGATCATATCCAATATTACTAATACCATCATTACTACCACTACTACCAGCAGTAGTAGAACTTGGAATATCTTGATGTTATGATAACAATGAATGTAACGACGATTGTGAAGTAACTACCGAGTTTTTCAGAACTTCAAGATGAGAAAAGATGAATTATCATTAAATATCTCTTAACGGTGGAATTGCAGTATGTATTTTATAATATCGATTATCGATAATAAGTGAGCCATCTGGTCGTAATATCCACACAAGTAATCGTATACTAGTTTGGCAAATCATCAAATCTGATTACAATTAAGAATAAATGAAAATAAATATTTCAACTTCAAAATAAAAGATATTACCATAAATAATAAATTATATAATTGCAGAAATATTATTCCAATATTTATGTTATAAATAATAATAATAAAGATTTATACTTCGACAGTTCGTTTCATATATCATTGTGCTTTGATGTTAATCCTAATATTAAAGTCTACGCTATGTTCAAAATATCTGACTTTTTTACATTTTAAGAATTTCGAGTTCTAATTTTTGTAGACCGCAATTATAAATATAAATTGTTACAATGATTCAAATCCGTAAAACATCATGAAAAATTTTCTGTATAACTTCGCATTTGTGCCTTACGAAACTGTTGCAATTTACCGTCTAACATAGTATATAGCCATTGATTATTAAACCTTTAAATGAATCTCAATAGAATTACGGTAAATGTTTTCAAATTTTTCAAGAGGATATGGTACTATACTCAGTAACGTCAAATTCTATTACTCAAACGGTTAGTATTTTATGTAATACCAACGCGCCAGTTTGTATTCTTTATAATTATATTAAACTGAGAATAAACTTAATATTTATAAATTATAATTCACTTGTCTTTATGGTATTCTTTAAATTTTTCAATTATCGCCAACAAAGTATCAATGATGTACCCGACTAGGGATCGGAAAAGATTCGATTAAAATCGAAACTATCGAAAATCGATAAGAATCGATTTTAAATCGAATCTCGAATAAAAATCGAATCTACTTATTGTGGCGCAGTTTCGTTAATTTGACCGTAAATTATTATTTGTTCATAATAGTTAATTTTGGCCAAATTCATAATTCCGCCCGCGAATCACGTGACGGAACACAAACTTCCTAAAAAGGAAATTTTATCTCCCAATAAAATTCAAGTTGCTATCGCACAAGGTTGTACAAATTTCCAAAAAGGAAATTTGTTCGTCGATCACTGTAATTTTTTGTAATCACGTGATATGTGTTTAAACACACATCTACCCCAGTATCGCCAGAAAATTTTTTCACCCCCACGTGACTTTGGCCGGCATTATGAGATTTGGCTGGAATTAAGAAATTAACCATGTGTCGAATAACGTGTGACGAATAGGATTTTAGACACCGAAAAAAATCTCTGTCCCCAGAATACTTATAAAAAATGAGAAAGTGGAGGGATGTGACACGGGTGACAAATTATTTAGGGTCACGTGGGGGTGAAAAAATTTTCTGGCGATACTGGGGAAGATTTAAACACACCTATTATAAATAGTATAAAAAAAAATCGGTATTTGCGAAACGATTAATCGCGATTAATCGATTTTAGAATCGATTCTAATAATGGGAATCGATTCCAATCCCTATACCCGACCCGTTTAAGGATAAATACTATTGATCATTTTTTTAAAAAATTCTTCTTCCACCAAGGTTTCAAACATACGTACGAATATTTTGATTTCAGACACATCTTTTGCCGCTGCTCCCTGAAACGCTTGTTTAATGTTTAATAGTCTCACAAATAAACAATAATTTTTACCTTGTAAATAAAATGATGTTCGCGCTCATAATTTACAGGGATTATACGGATTTATACCCTGCTCGAAGAATCGGATAATTATCCTGAGTTGATTCGAACCGGTCGGGGCCAAATCAAAATATTTTAGTTACTTTCGTTCATTAAAGGATTGTTGAGAAATTTATAAATAAACTTTCGTTTAAATTTAAAATTTTGGATAAAACAATGATAGGATAAAATCAAAATTTCATGTGGCAACGTAGCATTTTACCATAGTTAAGAGTATAAATAGCAAATGACACACTCCTTTTAGATGGAATACGAGATCTTTGTAAAAACACGGAAATAATTCATATTTTATATGAGAATTTAATTTTCGAATAATTGAATCATCACTACATGATGTTGAAATATTGATTTTCAAATTTAAAATTATACATAAATGTATTGGGCGCATTTATTAATAAATCAATTAATATGAAATTTGGTTCTTTAGAAAAGCTCTCATTCTTCACCTTCAAATGTTGTATGTCTGGTTACAATTTTATTACAAGAATTATATTGATTATTTTATTTGACTGTACATATTAACCCTTCACTTTAACGCAATTTTTTTTTAATATAAATATTTAACAGATTTAAAAACTCACAAATAAATGCATATAGAATGCCGATATTTAATGAGCTTATAGATTATCCCCTGTTCAGCACCATTTACACAATAAGTTATACTTGTTAGTTTATAATGACAGTCATTCTTTTGGGTACCTAGTGATAGCACTTCAGCACTGCCTACTGGAATTTACGTTATCTATCGGAGTTGCTATAACACACTATTTCATAACAACCACCCTAGCGTCGCCTCCAAAAAATGGTAGCCGGTTCTAATTTGCCGGGTTACATATATTATTGAGAGGTGATAAATAATACGTGACATTTAGTACTTTACGTATAAAAAATTTTCTAAGTCCTCAGAATAATTATAAAATTAAAGAAACGTTAGGGTGTGACATTATGTGACGAATTCCTAACCCTTAATCCCCTTACCCTAATCCTAATCCTAATCCCCTTACCCTAATCCCAACCCTAATCCTAACCCTAACACTAAAGAACCGGCAAAATAATCCGGCTACCATTTTTTGGAGGCGACGCTATGGTCGTCATTTCATAACGTGTATATCACGTGAAATCAATTGAAAATTTTAAGTACACTTCAAGTAGTAAAAAAAAATACGGACCCACGCTCAATCCTTGTTTAAGTTTTTAATTCTATTTACTTTTTTTTTAATTTTTTAGTTTTTTATTATTATTAATTTTTTGGCGAAATCCTTTTTTGCCCCTTTTTTCTTTCGTAATGTTTTGGTGATTTACTTACATAACATGATGTTTGGTCAAGGCAAAAGAAAGATTGCATCCCAATCTGCCATTCTGATGGTGCTTTTATAAATTAGTATATCAGTCATGTATAACCAATTTATGCGTTTTTCTAAATATGTATATATACGAGTTAAAATTTGATATATATAATCTAATGTTATTAAATCATTTAAATTTTTTTTTATTTATTCAATAAAATGTATTGGTTCATCGAGGTGGAATGTTAATTGCAGATTTTGGTTTATCGAAAGAAGAATCTTTAATAACATCAAATTCTCTTTTGAAAGGGATCCATAATGTCATAAGCAGAAAGGATATAAAAGATTTAAGGCATCTGATATATTTAGCTTTGGAGTATTATTATGGGAAATATCATGCGGAAAAATACCTGAACTTTCCGATTTTATGGTTATGACAAAACTTGCTAATGGAGTTCGAGAACAAAGAGTAAATCCAACACCTGATGAATATTATGATTTTTATACAGAGTGCTGGGATGAAAACCCTGAAAAGCGTCCTAAAATTGATGAAATTGTTAGAATTTTAGAAGTTATAATTTCATCAACTTCACCACCACCAACCTACAAATCTAGATTTGAATTCTGAATAAGTCATATTTATTATTTTTAATTTATATACACAATACTTTGGCTGAGACAAATTGTTATTAAAATAAAAAATGCCCATTAATTGAATCATCCTAAAATAAATAATAAAAAAAATATGAAAATTTGAAAGCATATTAAATTTATAATAATGCATATTATAATTATCCAACTGGCCAAATTTTAAAGGAAACAAATACAATAGATTTTCCTAGAAATAATTCATTGTTAAAACTTATATAGTCTATCGTTATGTCAAAATTTAGATAAATTGCCCTATAATATCATGAATTATTTATTTATAAAAATTTCTTTCATAAACTAATGAATAAATAAATAATTTCAGTTACAATTTAAAAGAATACATTTTTTAAAATTTTTGTAAAAATAAAATTATCTATCTAGTTAAATCGGAATTAGCTAAAAAAAAAAAGAAATAATAATTATATTTTCTTAATACAAAATTTGATTATAATGATATTAAAACCATGATAAAACAAATTGTTAAGTTTTATCTTATAAGTTCTGTAAAGCTAAGAATCATTAAATTATCCCATAAATTAACTTTCTGACTGTTTCTATAGGAAGCATATGAAATGTGTTCATAATTCTTTGCGTAGATATGTATGAATATTTTAATTAAAGCTACTATGTGATGAGCGACGTCCAAAGCAGATTATTTAATCAGGAAGATCGTGGAATAGTATAGTACAACTTTTCTTTATTATTGCGGTTTTAAAGGGATTATCGTATTACAAATTTATTTGAATCTTAGACTTATAAATTTCGGGATTTTACCAGCAGGATTTTAAACGTCGAGATTCTGTGACCGTTAAGATTGAATATCGGATTTTTTGGAGATCCCAATTTTTGGAGATCCCAATTTAAAATAATTAATTAGTATTCTACCCGTGACTCCTGTACAGTATATTCATTATCACTAAAATTACTTTTTTGATTTTTTCTTTATCTTACTTTATCTTGGCGTCATTCCTTCCATAATCTAATATAGTAGTTACTCTCTATAAATCACCTCTCTTAGAACCATAAATATATAAATTCCCAAATAATGTATTTAAAGAGGATGTGCATTTATGGAGAGTAAAAATATAAGCTTGGGACTGACTAAAGGATACATTTGTGGAGAGTACAAATTTATGGCGAGTTAAAATTTGATAGGCCTTTTATTATCCATTTTCAAAATCATTTAGCCCTGTAAAAAAGTCGATCCGTTTTATATTCCGTCTTTTTTCCGTAAAAGGCTCATATTTCCGGAATTAATAACCTTATATCACGGAATTTATCGAATCATTTACATTTTCCGTGAATGGATCCGAGAAAGGCTCATTTTTACGGAGTTTTTACAGAAATAACGGATAAAATTTTTATAGGGTAGTTGTAAAAAATAAATACGATATTCAGGGATCAATTAATTAATATGTTATTCTCAAAATAATAGTGATGGAATTGAACAATTATTTGAAAAAATTTCAGTTGATATTTTATTTTTAAAGCTTTTCAATTCCCTATAAAAAAAGTTTGTCTGATAAATATTCGGAATGGGGTCGATTTCCCGAACACTCGCACGTTATTATACAATATTTGTTACAATTTAATACAAGATGCAGAGATTGAGAACTTTCGACCACATAAAAAACGTACAATATCATGATAATTGTCCAATATATGTCAAGTAAATGTTCGGAACGGGTCAATTTTCCCGAACAGTGTTTGGACAACTTTTTTTATAGGGCAATGGTTATTCTTCAAATTATAATAGTTAATATATATGATCAATAAGAATCTTTTGCTATAAATAATTATAGTAGTGATAGATCAGATCTAATTAATTGTTCAATATACTATTTAATTATCAATTTATCCAATAGAAATCTTTTTGATAAAGAAATTTAGATATAGCATAAGACGTGATAGTATAATCATATATATTGTAATTTTGCTTTTCCCTCTCTCTTTTTTTAAAAACGAATTTGATTTAATATCTTAATTTACCTTAACGATGTTCATAATCATGTTTAATTAGTACTATATCTTAAATAACTTGTTAATCTTACCATTTCATTCTCACTTGAAACAATAATTCAAATAAAATTTTTAATTTTATTAGAAATATATTTCATAAATGAGTTTTTTACCATCTAATCAGGATAGGTAAGTTTTTTTCTGATAGACCATAAGATTTAAAGTACTCAAAATCTATTTGTTCAATCCAATAATATTTCTCATGGTTGTAACACACGTATGGCATGATATTAAGCAATTCTTTTGGATAATTATCGAGTTCACTAAATTTTTAAAGAAAATATATATATTATGTTAATTATTGCAAAATATCATTACAGTCAGCTCTCCATAAATGCATCAACCATAATAAATGTATCTACTATTTATACCCTCCACAAATGCATCCTTTAGTCCGGTCCAAAGCTTATCTGGTTTATAATTATTTTACCCTCTAAAAGCGCACACCCTCTTTAAATGCACCATTTTGAAAATTATGCACATGATCATATGAGGAGTGCATTTATAAAGAGTTGACTGTATTGGCATTTATATTGTTTAATTAAAAGTTAAATAGAATCATACGTCACGGTTTTCTTTAAAAAGCATTCTTTACAGCATCTAACTTCAAATTCCCAATAAATTTTACATCTCATAACTTGCTTACAAATTTGACAACCTCGTTCCATCATTAATAATTCAACATATTTTGTTGTTTTCATTCCTTTTGGTTGAGGAATATTTTCTTTTGGTATATATCGTGAATATGATTCTTTCCATATTTGTTGAGTAGTAGAAGAAGTTGGAACACATAAATATCCATAAAATTTTCGACATACTTGAGAAAGAATGAATAAATCAGATGGTGGTAATGCATATTTCAATGAATAGTTCAGGTGGAAGATCTGTAATTGGTGGCATTTTTATTAAGGAAATCAAAAGGGATATTATTTATTATTGAATTAAAATCTTAATTTCATTTTATAGGGCTTATAAGGTTGTGATCTGCATTACACAATGCATGATTACGTATATTACATATTACTATAAACGTATTTTTTTTTAATTGCTGTTTTTAATTTTGAATGAACTTTTTTTGATATTTAAACGAATATAATGGCATCATTGTTTATAAACCAAATACTTGATTTTATTGACAAGATTGAATAATTGCAGAAACGTTGTTTAATGACGCACAGTATATACAACTTATTCGAGAGATCATCGAGGGATAAAAACACATGATGTTTGTACGACATATTAAGTATTAAATAAAATGAATCAAATCACAGCAATTATTTTCTCTTAAAAAAAATGATTTACGCGAAATTTTTTCCTCTTGTAATTCTAATCCCTCTTGATTTTATCTATTTAATACCTATATATATATTAAGCCTAATAATAAACTTTATAGTAACATTAATCTGGTATTTTCCTTCAATATATCAACTATATTCATTTATTTTCATAGAAAAAGAATATGATTTAAGAATAAGAATTTATTTATTTTTGCTTTCACCTATAATTATAATTTTATATATTCCATTCTCTATAATATTTTCTATTGGATATTGCATCTTTTTTTCACTTATTAACCCATTTATAACAATCATACAGAGATCTGAGTATCCACTTTATTCACTTTCTTTAACAGTCGCAATAATACGCTTAATTTATAAATATAAGAATGATTTTTCTAATGAAGACAATTTAACAGATTCTTTGGTATTGGAAAGAATCAGAGAAGTTATGCTTTTTATCAAACAGAATTGGTATTTTAATTCCGTCAAAATTTCAAAAAGAATCAAACTTGACGATTCATATATTTGCAAATTTATGATTATTAAATCAATATGTATTTTAGACTTTATAGCAATCATTTCTATTATCATATTAATTCTACCATATATTATATTATTAATAGTTACTTATTCCCTAATGTTTAGAATAAAATTATATAGTTTTATAAATGGTTTATTATCAAAATTATTACATAAGTTCACTCGTCGTAAACTTTATTATTTTATGTTATTGTTTCTTTTTATCATTGCGATATTAGCATATATTTTTTTATGTCTTTTTAGCATATCTCTTGTTCTTTTGATTATAGCTAGCATATTATTTAGTATAATTACCAAATCGATTGAACTTTATAGAAGGAATGGATTTTATGATGTCATAGACTTGATTTGGGTAATTGTTATAGAACCATTCTTAGAAATCGAAGATATAATTTATATATGTTGTGGGGTTGAAATAAAGTATAGAGAAGATATGTTGGATATTTTATGAATATAAACAAAATTATTGTTCTTTATTTTTTATTTATGCTCGTCAAATGTCAATTAATGACCCATTAGTTACATCATAATATGACAACGTTACATGTAATTAAGTATAAATGCTTTGCTTTAAATTATGTTATCATTTTTATTATTTAAAAAAAGTTCACATATATGTACAGTAATAGGTTATATAAAATACCCCATTATCAATTTATCATAACACCTCTCCAAAAAAAAAAATTAGGCAATGTTTGAGTACTTATTAAATATTATTAAATTACACCTTAAATATTACCCACGTCTCCTTAACTAATACTTTCTACATTCAATTATGCCTTGAAAAACGACTGGGGCGCTTTGTGTCATGTTTCATACCACGTTTTGTAGCATATTCCATTGTAGAATCAAAAATGAGTTTTTTACTATCCAACCAAGTTTTTAAATCTTCCTTTGATAAACTATAATATTGAGAATATGCAATATGTATTTGTTCTATCCAATAATATTTTCCATAAAAGTAATAGGTATGTGGCATGGTATTAAGGAATTCTTGTGGATAATTTGACCATAATAATTTATACTCGCTAAATTATTATTATTATTTTTTTTTAAAAAAAAAAATTTTTTTGTCCGTCGATAAAATCATAAATATAAATATGCCATTACTTTTTTCTTTCTTTCTTTTTTTTTTTAAAAAAAAAAGAAAAGAAAAATAAAATAAAAATAAAATAATTAAAAATAAATTAAAATTCATTAAAACTTACTTTACAGTTTTAACCAAAAAGCATTCTTCACAAATTCTAACTTCAAATTCCCAATAAATTTTACATATTTTGATTTGTTTACAAGTTTGACAACCTCGGTCCATCATTAATAATTCAACATAATTTTTTTCACTCATCCCTTTCGGCGGAGGCATTTCTTCTTTTGGCATAAATTTCAAACGTGATTCTTTCCATATTTGTTGAGTAGAAAAAGAATTTGGGGCACATAAATATCCATGAAATTTACGACAAACTTGAGAAAGGGTAAATAAATCAGCCGGTGGTAAGTAAGCGCAAAATTTGGCAAAAAGTTCAGGTGGAAGACTTGCGATAGGCGAGTTTACTTTTGAAATATTTTGTTCGGGTGTCATTTAATTATATTAACTAAAAGAGAAATAATTTTTTTTTTTCTTTATAAAAGAAAATGAATATGTATATTATATTATGCAATGTTTGTTTCACTCAATAAAATTTAATTTAAATAAAATGCGGAATAAAGTTTCCATAATGTGCAATTCCGGCATTATATACTTTTGAATATGATCTACACATTACGTAATTTGATTACATAAGAATCATTACTACGAAGAAAATCTTCAAGATTATAATGTTTGAAATTGGTTAGGTTACGGCACGAGTTCCCGACGGACGACAAGTATTCCCGGAGTTATGTAGGAATACGCGATCAAGCTGCCGGTGTTAGGCTTTCGGGAAAATGTCCTGCCGGGAAACGATTGGTTGTAGTATTATTACTTTTATTTAATTTTCATCATATTTTTTTCCTCAGAGTAATGAAATTAGATCGTATCTTCAGGCAAGTTTCGTACCAAAATCCTAGATAGAATTTAGATAATATATATAAAGGTGTAACCTTGTATACGTAAGATTTATAAATTTCTTGCAAATTTATCAAAATATTTCCAGGATGACGTAGACAATGACGTGACGACGACAAAATAAAAGCACACTGGATTTGAATTCACGTATTCACGCTCAATTAGAAACTATCTTCGCACTATTTCGTAGACGGATATATGTTTGTAGAATTACCAACTAATTTTTTATGAAAGAGCTGATCTCAATAAAGTTTACTACAAGATATTTGCATTTTGATTGATTTTAAAAAGATTTTATTTATATATTTTTCATTGTAATTATACAAGTGATCTGGCCTTTTTATAAATTGTAAGTTACCTACTTATGAGTTGAAATACTTCATAATCATCCATCGAAAATTTATCTTTGGTATTTCTTATCTTCTTTTCATAAAAAGTTTGTTGACAATAACTCGTACTATAATTTGTTCTGCTATCTTCCGAATATATCAAAATATCACCGCCAAAAAAAGGACCGTGTCTTTCAAGAAGTCGATTTAATGCGTAATTATAATCTTTCACTTTACTTAAAATTGGATCTTTGAAAAATTCCTTCTTGCTCCTAAAAGAAAATATAAAGCTATCCTTAATTTTGCCCCAACCACCAGAAGATAACCATACAGTTGGATTATATCCACCAATAATTTCTCCCGTTCCTTTTATTTTAATAAAAGTAACAGTACAAGGTTTATCATCACATAATTCATGAAATCTTTTTGGAGTAAATCCATCTCGACTTCCTCTTAATAATAATTGAAATTTATATGGTAAATATAATTCTCTAAATTGAGCAAATTTAATATTAACATCCACTTTATCAATCCATCTTGAAATTAAAGAAACAATATTTAAATCAACAATTTTTGAATCAATAATTCCATTAATTTTTAAACTTCTAGGAAGTGAAATATTTTCATTCGGTTTAATATCTGGATCCATATGAGAACTTAACAATTCTTTATAAAGTTGTTGATTTAATAATTTTTTATATGGTTCCACTTTGTGAAAGAATTCTTTAGATGATAAGCTATAAAATCTAATTAAAGGTAAACAATTTTGTAAAGTATTTTTCATTGCATCATCTAACCAAGTGTCAGGATCTGAGATGAGATTTGAATTTTGCGCAAGACCCCATTTTAATATATTTTCCCAAATTTCAATTTCTTTCATTTGTAAATCATCTCTTTTAATAAGTAAAGTTAAAGATTTTTCCGGAAACTTGGTGAAATCAAATGATTTAAATATTTTTCCAGGAAATTGGGCCATAAAATTTGTACAAAATTTTTGAAGTTTTAATAAATAATTTGATTGAAAACTTGTTTGATGAACCAATTCAAAATGTTGTTCCATCCATGATGATTTATTATCGACCAAATATTTTTGTATTTGATCAACTAGACCTTGGAGTAATAGTTCATCCGCAATAACCAAAATTTTTAAAATGTTTGAACATTCTTCTTCATCCAATGAGATAATTCCGCTATAAATATATCTTTATTATAATAATTTGTCTTTTTAGAAAAAAAAAATGATTATGAGAATTTAAATATAAATATTTTATATGACTGAATGACTTACTTTAATACAACTTTGAATATTTCTGGCGAGATTTTTGGAAAATCAATAGAAGTCTTTGAAGCCAAAACTCGTTTTAAATGCGGAGAACGGTAACACAAAATATTCTTGTGTGCCTTAAAGATTTTTGTATTACGATCTTTACCGACATTTATCGTAACATCACAATATTCTTCATTTTCTAATAATCGAGTATAGTCCTGTAAAATTTTTGTTGTCATATTCACAACCTTTGGGTGAAAGTTTTTTTAAAAAAAATAATGCGGCGTTAATTTAAATACTTTAAAAATTTTACTTAAATTTGTGTTTTATTCCAAATATATATTAACTACATACGTCAGGTTTATTATGTCAACGACGTCACTCAAAAGATAGTCAATTAGTCTAGTCTTATATATCGGGATTGTCAGACTATGGATAAAACACGTGAAAGCCGTCCTTCCGATCGACGTTGCAAAGATTGGTCGCAATTCCATGCACGCAATTTATTTTCGTATCACAAAAACTAATACAAAAATCGTAATAATGCGGTTTCAGTAAAACTTTTTAACTTTTTTATCGTTCCTTAAACAATGTCCTTAAGAAACTCTATTTCTATCATAATAATAATTATTCTAGATTTTATTATTTATATCTTACCCGTATGTTTGCTTGTTCTGATACCAAATCTTTTCATTTCATTAATTTGGTATCTTCCTTCAATATTTCAACTTTATTCATTCATTTTTACAACGAAAGAAGAAAAATTTAGAATAAGAATTTATTTATTTATATTATCGCCTATTATAATCATTTTATACATTCCATGTTGTGTAATAACGTTTATTGCGTATATAATATTTATCACTATAATAAATCCAATAGTAACAATTGCACGAAGACCGGAATATCCATTTTATTTAATATCATCTACGGCGGCAATTGCACGATTAATTTATCAACAATTTTGCGAGCATTCTGATGATAAAAATTTATTAATAGATTCTTTAATATTTAAACCTATCAATGATTCTATAGAATTTTCAAAGGAGTGTTGGAATTTTCATTCCTCCAAATTTCCAAAGAAAAAAGTTAATATTGGTGTAATTATAATGTCATTAATAGTTCTTTTACTTGTTTTCTTATTCGATTTGATCACAATTTTTATCGCTTATATCCTTGTTGTATTATTCTATTTAACGATGGTAGTTTCAATTTTTATCATTGTAAAATATTTTGTAACCCTCTTTGATATATCTATTGAAATATCCAAAAAATCAATTGAAAACATATTAAAAAATCATAAGAGATGGATTTCTATAATAGTGTTGATTTTTATCCTTCCACTTTCATTTATAGTATCAACTGGAATGTTTCCTATTATTTTCTTATTTTATATTATTTTTTATGTACTGATTAATATTATTATATTGACATTTAAAGTAATGTATAAAATGGGACATACTAGTTATTATTATGATATAATGAGTTTCTTTTGGGCTATTATTATCAAACCTTTTTTAACTTCAGATTTCAATATGAGTGCGGAAATGGAATTATTTATTTACAATATTTTTGGTATTAATATAACATATAGTAAAGAGTTAGTTAAGGAAGTAAATAAATATTACATATTTTGATTCTTGTAATATAAAATAATTGTATATATACTGTATGTTATATTTGTATTAGATTCTTTACACCATTCATTTATCTTGATTCAATCATGTGTAAATAAAGATGTATTATTACATTGTACTTTTCTTTTTTGTTTCTTGAGTAATATAATTTCTTAAATTTCTTTTTTTCGAGTAAAAATTAATTGGGGTTGAAGATGCAGGAGGAAATTGTTAATAGTTTAATATATTTGAATATTCACTCATTAAGAGCATTAAAATTTATAACTATATAGTTGAGAGAAGCATGTTAGCGCTTTTAGAAATAAATATGATCAAATCAAATCAGAACTTTTCTTCAGGGCGTAAGACACGTACAGTATTCTGAGTATAAAAAAAAAATTTGATATACAAGAAATTTTATTTACTAATAAAAAAAACAATGAGAGTAAGGTTGCTAAGTAATTCATCGTTATTGAAAAGATGTATACATAATATAAGGTGTAGAAATTTTTGAGCGATTAATTTTAAGAATTATAATACTATAAAGGTAATTTAGAAACTTTTTCGAAATGATTTATCTTTGTCATTCTTCCCTTTGCTTTTGTATTGTTGCTTTCCTAGATTTGCTTTTCTTTCATATGACATAATTATTGACTTATGCATAGATAACTGGCGGATCTTCTCTGATAAAACTTGTATTCGAAGTGTTACTGTTTGGTGGAACTTCTGATGGTGTAACTTTTGTAACTGTATTAGCATGTATATTCTTTATTATTCCATTACATTCGGCATTTTCAGAATCTTTAGCAACTAAATGTTGCTTGTTTCTTTCCTGGTTTTCTAAGATTTCCAGTAATGATCTTTATATTTCAAGCTACATATTAATTTATCATTGTATAATCTGCGTCTATATCCAAATCTATCTCTGGTAATACATAAGTTATTTAAAGTAGCAATTATCTATCCAGAGAAAGCTATCTGGATTGAGTTATAAATTATGAATTCTGCTGACATGAAAATAAGTATAAACTATTAGAATAGCAGACATTTTCAAGAGTTATAGTCAGATATATCTACAATCGCCCCATATATAATCACATCCTGTTTATTATCAAATTGTAATGCCCCGAAATTATAAAGCCAACATACACTTTTATAATCGTCATCATATGCTAATCACTGTCGCCAGTATAAAGGAAAAATTAATTTTACTTTTGTTTTTATTATAACGACAAGAACAGAGATGTATGCAATATTATAGCCGAAAATCTATCTAATGATACTTAAATACTCGTTACTACCTAACACCAAGGAAAAATCCAAGGAATCGTCCAAATAGATATTAGGTTTGACCGGTCTTGTCAAAGCAAAGGATTAGAATCGTAAAAAGAAATATATAGAATTAAATTAAAAGAAACGATTTACTAAATCACACCACTGGCGCTCAACGCCATACTGTGTGTTTTCTCAAAAACTTTAGTCTAAACTAAACAAGTTATACTAATAAAACTGCTCAGCACTCTCGAAAATGGTCAGAAAAAAGATTCAATTAGTACTATTTTTTTTTTTTATGTTGCAAATATTGTAAAATAAAAAAATTTTGAAAAACATATGAATATATGTAAAGTATATGCTGCAGAGTTAAATACTACGAAATGGAATATAATTATTATATTAATAGAATCAGCTTAGCTAATTTACTAATAATATAGTTAAAGTAACAAATAAAAATACATAAATCATATAACTATGGCGCTGAGCACCATGGCGCGTTGGCGCGTTTTATAATTTTCGAAAAGAAAAAGAAAAAGATAAAAATCTCTATTCATAGTTAAAAAAAGAATATTTGTTTTGATAAAGGGCCACATGAGAGATCATCCCTAAGTATAACCCATGGAGGCGTTACATTAGAAGTAGCCGGAATAATGCGAGTTTGAAGATATTGCGTAGAGCGATTACGTGAGCGTGAACGCGACGAAGTTTTAGATCTATGAGAACATGAGTTTTAGTATAGTAATTCTTCTTGCGTCGTGTGGTATCCTCGTTATGGATTGATTAAAGGAAAAATTTAGGTACTTTGAAAATAAATAATCATATGTCACATGACAACATTATATATATAATTGAGCCAATTATATACTTCCGATCAGAATTATAAATTTAAGCAAATAAAATTTCAAATTTTAATCGTTAAAAATCTGTATATAATCACCACAAATTAATATATGTTAGCTTATCTATATTTATTTATTTCAATCCGTGGATAATCCATTATCCGTCAATCCGATCCCGTCTAATAAAATACAATCCAGATATCCGTAGTGACGGATTGAAGATTATCCGGATATCCTTTTCTAAATATATGGAGATTTACTACGGTGTCTCCAAAGTTTAAGTGGCCGAAAAACTGAAGGGCTTAAACCCTATAAAAAATTTTATCCGATATTTTCGAAAAAACCGTAAAAATGAGCCTTTCACGGATCCATTCACGGAAAATGTAAATAATTCGATAAATTCCGTGATATAAGGTTTTACGGAAAAAAGATGGAATATGAAAAATGGATCGATTTTTTTTACAGGGAAAAAATGTAAACTGAAAAGATTTGAAGCAATAAGAACCAATTTAATTTCTTGAAGTGGAATTACAGTATCTTTGTTGCGTTTCTTTCCACTCATGCCATTCTACAGGTGGTTCCTATAAATTAATATTGAAAGCTTATGTTAGTTCTAGCTCATTCACTTCAGGCCATAATAATGAACACCAAAATGGTATTGTAAACAGTGACCATTTTGACAAGTGGTTGTACACCATAACCCAACTACCTTAGGGATAAGCATACAATTCGGGAGTGACTATTGTATATATATGGTATCCTTCACTACTATCTATGTCCTCCATTATGACAGGTCATAATATTGGACACCAAAATGGTATTGTAAACAGTGACCATTTTGACAAGTAGCTATACGCCATAACCCAACTACCTTAGGGATAAGCATACACTTCGGGAGTGACTGTATATATCATGGTATCCATCACCACCATCTATGTTCTCTATTATGACCATCAGATCCTTTGCAAGAGTGACTCCAGAGCACTTGACAGACCAACTACTATATCTTCAAGACGGTGAATTTGAACCTGATGACTTATATTCAGGTACCTTAACCAAGGCTTCACTTTCAAAGATATAACCCTGGGGTGGGTTCTCGTATGATGGGCCCCAGTCATCTGTTTGCAACCCTTTAAAGCCGTTCGGTCAGCCCTCATAAACCTTCGCACGTTGCTTTCGCGGTGTGCAGTCAAGGATTATGGCCAGTGGGTGATAGAATAGTACTCTCTACCCACCTCTTTAAAATTCCAGTAAACAGTAACATTTGTTAGACAGTAGGCTTTAACGTTTATTTTCTCCCAGTTAGGTCGGAGGCAACGTTATTATCCATAAAAGCCTTTTGTTGTTCGTATAGACCGTCCCGTCATCTTTTTTTTTTGCTAGAAGGGTTTAGAACTCGGAAACAAAATTATTATTAGACTTTTGTTCATATTGTTTATATAGAGTATCCTATCTGTTAGAGTTTTTTTTTTTGTTAGGAGAGTTTTTTTACTAGTTTTTGTTAGGAAGAGACCCTTTTTATATTATTTTCTTATCACGTGATATAAGTCTAATATTTATTTACCATGACTAATAGTTTGTTTGATATATGAGTCATCTTTACTAACTCTGATTTAGCACATCAAGCCGTTTGAAATTGGGGTATATAGTAATTAGATAATACATATTAGTACAAAAAAAATTTTCAATAATCAGTCGGCATTTTTTTGACTATCTTTTCAACCAAAATAGATGGTTCCTTTTTAAATCTTTCAAAGTTATTTTTTTTTTACTATTACTCTACCTCTCTTCCACTAATTTTGCTTTTCATTTCGCGTTATCATACTTAACTCAGAAAGTTCCTTAACCGTTGCTTTAACTGTACCCTGGGTTTGAAATAATCCGGTTCTGTAAATCAGCCATAGGAGTACGAAAAATTCAAAGTTGTACAAATTCAAAGTTTGTACAAAATTATTTACGTAGTAATGTTGATTGTAATGTGACGTAAATTTTTAAAATTTTAAGTGAAATTTCTAAATTCACAACATAATAATAGATATGCGATCATTATCATTCTATAGAGAAGAGAATATGTTTTTTTGGTAACATAATAAAATAACAGTTGAATTGAACTTATATTATTACTTACTTTGGTAGCAACTTTTTATTTCTATAGGCTTTGATGTCTTAAGTTACCTAAAACCTGATAATAACAGATTGTAGCCATTGTAATAGGCATCATTCAAAATAGAATTTCTGCGAAAAGAAAGCTTAATACACGGTGTTGTGCCGTACATAACAAAATTTGCCACGTTTAAGAATAAAATTTTCTTTTTTTACATTTTCTTAATAATAATTATCTTTGGGAATTATAATATTTGTTATAATGTTTATTTTGTTTAAATAACAATTACTTTCCATTCAAGCGACCAAATTATAAGTACTTGCAGTAACTCTCTGTGATGTAAGATTTCTCACGTCAAACTAATGACCATTTTTCATGAAGACCTTACTAGAATCATGGAAGTGTTAAAAATAATTTTTCAGTGAGGCATTTACTAAAATTATGACGTTAGATATTGTTTGTCATATATAATTGGCGATTTTTATTTTATTCTTTCCAGATTATCAATGATCGAAAGTCCATGCTGGGATGTAGTGTTAGTATATAGATAGCTCTTAGATGAATGAAACTCTAGCAAGTATTAGTATAGAAACGCCATTTCACTCTGTAAAACAAATTTATGTAGTGTAATTTCGTGACATTCTGTCCTCATATTTAACTTGAATTATTCCCATTTTGTATAAAATATATCATCGAACATACAATCTGAGATTGATTCATTAAGACAACAAATTTCTGAGATTGAGGCTAAGGATGCGGGGCTAAACAAATAACAAAAGAAATAAAGAAATCATCAGGCACAAGTCTAGAGTCGGGGATTAAATAAGAAATCCTTTTTTTTATTATTGACTAATACTTTGTTGCAAGTTGCGATAATCATTTTTTTTTACCTACTTTTTTGTGAAACATTTTTCTCAGAAAAATTAACAATTAATATAAGTTACTTTAATGTTAAAATGACAATATTCTGAAAGAAAGACAATTTAATATAAAATGATTTAAAAGAATTCGTTCTTTATTTATTATTTCATTGCACATTTGCGCAAGAATATTTTTATAAAATGTTGCACGCTTCTGTTGCACCAATTCACGTTAATCACAAGGTGATGACAGTTAATAAAAAAAAATATTTTACGATCAATAGGTAATGGTTTATACGTTCAAAATGACTGCCTCACTCGACGCTCTGTAGTAACTCAATATTGAGGGATATTTATAATGTAAAATTATTCCATGGATCAACTTGTAGCGCGCTATGTATCGCTAGTATATCTCAGTTTATACAAATATAATTTTATACATTAATAACATTTATGTTGTAAAGTGATACAGAGTTGAGAAAATACAAATTTAATGAATTAATCGACAATATGACTAAAAAATCCGGTCGAGTTTGACCCAACCAGATCTAATTATTCTGTCCCTAGTGACAACTCGTCAAACAAGTTTTCTTGCGCCAATAGACTTACCTAATCATGATCATCCATCAGCTAACAGTAATTGTAAAATAAATCTGTAAATTTTTAACTAAAAATTATCCAGTAAATAAGTATTATTTATTTCATGGGGAGTTGGAAATAAATGGGTAATCCCTGGAGCGTGTCAGTGTGCCACTCATTAAATATTAAATATAATTAGAGATTTCCCGGCTATATGAGATCGGGAAATAAGTAAACGAAGATTCCCGATCATTTATAAACTCAGCTAATCACTCGCAATTTTCAAAAATTAGTATGACAGAGGATTATACAATTAATATATTACAATACAAACCTAGCTAATCGAGTACTGGTGTTTGGTTATTAATAATCAATTAGTACGAAATGATCTGCGGCTTTTATAATGAAAAATTACATAAAAGTTATAATCTTTTGTTTTAATAAAAAAATAGTGTTAATAAATTTATTACATTATCTGCTTCATACAAAGTATCTTTACCAAATTTATCAATGTCAATTCCAAAATTAAGATATATTAATTCATCTAATTCTATATCTATACATGATAATGATAATGAATCACTAATAAAATTATATAACGTTAGAAATATTTTAATAATAATTATCAAATATGAGATTGTAACATTATTAAATCCATTCTTTTTGTATATACTAAATATTTTTAAAAATGCATTAGCTACTGCGGAAATCCAAACAAATTTATATAAAATAGTATAAATAACAAGGATCATCATCCAAAATATAAGAACAAATGGTGTACAAAGTATTGTTATAAAATGAAAAATTTTTAAAATATAATTAGAATTATTTTTAAATCCATTTAAACTATTTTCGTATAATCTACAAGTTGTATAAATTGAACTAATCAAACTAATTATAATTTCCATAATTGTTGTCAAGGATAAAGCAAATACGAGAATATAAGGTAAAATTATTAAAACATAAATTATCAATATTATAATTGAATCATATAATATGATAATTTTGGAAAAAATAAATTCATAAATATATGATTTATAACTATCTTCTGTAAGTTTTATGGAATGTAAATTAAAACAAAATTTTGTGAATTCTAATACCTCATTAAAAGGTTTTAATATTGGAGATTCTTCTAATACTTGATAATCGGATTTATAAAAAATTAAATAGAATATTGCCGCTATTGAAGAAAGTGAACTAAATGAATATTCCGGTCTTGCCATGATTGTTAATAATGGGAATACTAGAGATATAAGAATACTGTATCCGATAGATAATAATATAAAACTTGGAATATAAAGAATAATGAATATTGGAGAAGATAAGAACAAATAAATTCTTATTCTCAAATCACATTTTTTTTCCGCAAATATATGTAAATACAGTTGATATATTGATGGAAAAAACCAAAATAATGCCATAAAAAAATTAAGAATCAGACACGATACTAGTATCGGTATGAAGTATATTATAAATTCAAGTAGGATCAATATTAAAAGAAATCCAAATTTTACAATTAATAAACGCATTTTTTTTAAAAAAATCAAAAATAATAATACAAAATTGAAAAATCAATTTATAAAATAATAAATTATTATTAAAAATCAAATTAGTAGTTAATCTCATCAAAGCGGCATGCATATGCCCGTCGATTATCATAAATAGAAATTGGGAATAAGTCAAAAAAAAAAACTCCCGGATTTCCCCGAAGTCGATCTATATCGTATTCAAACCCCACAATGAATATTCATTGCAATAATTATATTTATTCATATATGTTGTATGATGTCAACTGTTTCATTCAAAAATCCAAAAATGTGTATTTCATGATGTCACACGATATTTTAAAATAATATTCTATATTGCTTTAAAACTTTTACTCTTTTGTTTAAACAATCAAGTATAATCGAGATGACCTTTCTATTTATAAATATACATTAATAAATAATTAGCATTTACTCCTAAGTCCTAAGCATTAGTTATAAATATAGATTTGAAAGGCCATTTATCAGCAAAATTTAAATAGTCTTCAATATGGTCATTAGATAAGATAACTGCCGAAAGTTGACGAAGCTCTTTTATCCAACTCCTTTTACGGCAATTGAGATTCTTTATTGGATTAATTTCATCAAAGCAGTAAACTATCAAAGCAGTACAACCAGCTTGCATACTTTACGCAGATGCCCAAATTGTCACATTCTATTATTGGATATGGAATATCAAGTCGAGCGACAAGCTAGCGAGGACCCAGGAATATATATATAGGGGTCAGGTGAAGAAAAAAATTTTTTATTATTGAGCTGCACGCATTTTTTCATGGCCGGAATTATGATAACGTCAGTCGGTTACTATAATAGGAAATAATATTCTGACTGGCATTATCAAAATTATCTAAAAAAGGAATGATTTTCATGATATACCTAGTAAATTTATTAATGATGGGGCGCAATATTATATTTAAAATTAGTGTATAAATTTTTAGTAGTTTAAAATTGTATGACGTTATAAATGTAACGTCCGCGATGACGTTAAACTAGAGAATTATAGAAGATCAGGTGAAATTAGAAGCATGTGACTTGAATAGTGGAAGAGAACTACAATTAGGTCAAAACATGAAAAATGATAAGTATTGAAGTGTGCAGTTCGATTAAGATCAAAATTTGAAAGATCTAAAATTTTTAGATTTTTGACTTAAAAACATGAGATGGAACAAAATGTTTCTTGGAGAAGGTATTTTTAGATTTATATAAATAGGGGTAAATTTAAAGTTCAGGATACGAATTTGGGATTTATTTGAATGATTATTTAGGATATGTTAAACCAAGCATATATTGTATTTATTTATATGAGTAAATTTATTCATCGCACGTGCGATGCATCGCCACTTTCCTTTTTTGTAAATTATTTATGTTGATCAACCTGCTTATACATCGCCACCCCCCTTAAAATAGCAATGATAAACATAAAAATTTGCATCGCACGTGCGATAAATAAATTATTTCTATTTATATTATTAATAAAGTATTATTTTGTTAAGCCTAAGGTGGCAACGTAATTTATTACGAGCTTAGGTCTTACAACATATATATATTTCTGGGTCCTAGCTAGCGCGCGGTTTAGATTAAATTCTAGAATGTCTACCACTCTACCAAATATTAAATGCGGAGTTCAATATTTGACGAGAATCAGCATATAAACAGCAAGCAAAAATATTTAAAATATTTTTTAAAATTTACAAAATTGTCACTGACTTATTGCATGACGCAAATCTTTCAAAAAGTAACACTTGCCGCTATAATTTAGAATTAGATGAAGGGATGTTAAAATATTATGCAAGAAAAGCCGACTAATAAAAAATCTCTTAGTTAGCCTAATGAAAATATTTAATTTGATTACACATATTAGATAAAAAGATTTATATAGAATTTAACTGTATAACAAGGTAAATCCGTATCATTTGCATAAATTATATTTTGATATAATTTTTTTCTTGAATTAATTCCAAAGGATCTTTAACATTGACTTTAACATCTTCAGGGTTTCATATGATTTTTTCTCTAGAGTGATTAAGCCATGGATTAAATTCAAGATCTTCTAGGTCGTCAGAAAAAGTATCAAAAAATCTGAAAAATAAAGGTGAGTTTCTTCAATTACCTCATTCACCATCAGTTTCTTCATCATAGGATTCGGTAGGGCGTCCTCTGGTACATTCCATTGGTAAAGTAAAGCGTCTATTTTTCCATTTGAGAGTAAGTTTCTATAATTGTGAGACGAGAAGTGTTTTCCATGAAATTTTTAGAATCTAAATGCCCAGAAAATTACTGATATTACCAACTAATTATTTATTAACATAATTCCTAATCCTAACCGTTAATCAGAATTGTAATTTAAACATTCAACATCTACTGGTGTTCCTTCAAACTTGAGTATCATTATAGGATTACGCTATTAACTCTGAATTTTATGAATATCCGGCAGATTATCCAAAACAATTAAGAAAAGAAGTTGATAAAATACCATTAAATATATCCGAGCGATTCGATAGAAGTAAACAAAGAACAAAAAAAAAAACTTTTTTACACAACTATAATATGGTATGTTATAAATTTCTAATATTAGTCGTGGCCAGCAATTTTAGTATCATTATTCATAATCTTATGCAGCCGCGTCGCGTACTTATCAATTAATTTAAGATTGATCTTAATGGGAATAGTAATTATATGTAGTGTTTCAATCCGTTTATCCGCAATCCGTATCCGTGGACGCATTTACGGTGGTTATCCGGATAGGATTTTTTAAACTGATACGAATGAGAGGATTGGAGGACGGATCATCCGGTTTATCTGTATCACTAACGGATCCTGGTGGTTCATCCGGATTATCTGTATCAGTTATGTATACAGTCTTTTAAATTTATAAATTTTCAATGAATCTATCATTGCTAAAATTTTTTATTTTTGCTATTACAGTAACTACACATATGTGTGGTGGTTATATTTGATTGGATCAACTTAATTGTGGAAGATTAGCTTTTTTTTGCAATTCTAGTTCCAAGTAGGGATTGGAATCGATACTGCGATAGTCAAATTAATCGAAAATTGATTCTGAATCGGTTAATCAAAAATCGCATGAAAAATTCGAATCTGACAGCCAAACTATTTTTTCATTCTTATGACTTTTTTTATGATCCTAGTCGTTCGTTTTAATTGATGTTTGGCCTAAAATAATATAAAAAATTTAAGTGTTTAACGATTAAATAAAATTTAATTCCGGCCGGCATTAAAGCTCGGCCGGAATTAACTTCGTGTAACCTAGAAAAAAGTTCTAGACTTTTTTTGGTTACAATGTGGTACAAAACCTATAAACGCGTATATTCCCTATTGATTGGTATAAGTAAATATTAAAAGAATAAAAAAAAAATCGATTCATGATTTTTATGTACATAATATCGATTAGAATCGATTAATCGAAACCAAAAATCGAATTTTTAAATCGAATCTTGAGATTCGACTAATCGCGATTAGTTGATTCTATAATCGATTCTCAAAAATAGAATCGATTCCTATCCCTAGTTCCAAGATTCCAAAATTATACTCATTTAATTTTTAACCTCAAAATTTTTTCATATAGGATTTATTGAATTCTTATTTGTATCAACCAATTTTATTAATTACATGAAAGATTTAATTAACTAAAAACAATAAAATGATAATAAATTTTATTTTTTTTTAAAAAAAGTAAGAAAATAGTAAACACGAACTTTTATTGAAAAAATTTAAATTTACGTGTTTTCGTATTTTTATTCTTAAAATTTTCTTTCACTTCACTAGAACACTTTTACCAACTTCGAACATTGACTACAAATAATATTGATAATGAAATAGGACAAAGCCAATTTAATAACCTATATGATTGATAGATTTAGATGTTCATCGTATATTTTGGATCCAAAAACTTAAAAAATATACATTACTTATCAAGACGGCTATAATTCATTATTAAAGTTGAAGTGGTGATCAATATCAAGTATCAACGACCAGACGGTCAATCGTACGATCAGATCACCAGAGAATTACGTAACATTAGTTCACTTTTTTATAAATACCCTGAGAAGCAATTTTCATATTAATCATTTTTTCAACGTACTGATAAATTACAGTTTTTTACTATTTCGTCATAATAACCATCAATCAAGAGCTTATCTAAGGTAAATGAAAGTCAAATCCGAAAAAAAGAATTATTCTGTGTGGAGATAGAATATCATAGTTTTAATATTTTGCATAGAATCAAATGTTGTATATTAGTTCTTTTTATTTATTTTCGCATTCCCAAATCTATAGTAGAATTCAGATATGATATAATATGGCAAATTTCGTGGCATATCTATAAAGCCAGAAAAATTAATTAGCATCATGATGATGCTTTTCTAGATTATTCTTTGGGAATATACTTGCTCATTTAATGACAATGTAAATAATGGTAAATTTGATTAAATTTATTAATTTTTTCGCTCTTGCAAAGGCGGATAAAAGGATTTGCTAAAGCTTCACCTTTTTATATAATTTGCAGTGAGAAGGATCGATTTTGGAATCAATCTTTGATGAAGGAATATGATCGCATCACTAAAATAGGATCATCAGACGCTTCTTAATTTATAATAGATTCTATCCTAATCAACAAGGTGGCATCGGTTAAATCATTAGATCTATGGTAGAGCTTTCCGAAAAATAGACTTACAGTCTACAATGCGGATGTTATATATTATGCGATATCGAGCTAGTAAATAATATGAATCTGATCGAATTGTTTAAGATGTTACCGTATGATCGCTAGATGCTAAAGAAGTATTTACAAAGAGATAATTTGCAGGCAGTGGTAATAAAGATGAAGGGTTATTGAGAATCCGCGCAATAAATTAAAATGAACTCTTTACGATGCTGCTTGTTATTGCTTCAGAAAAACTAAAAATGGTAATTTGTAAGGTCGTATCAGTCTGTGAAATGATACACTGTATTAATCTTATAAATGTAGATACCAAGCTGCAGTGCAATTATTTTTTTTTAAATTGAAAAAATGACAAAAATGACACCATATGATTAAATATGGCTCATATTGATTTATATGTTTCAAGCAAAATGGCCTAATTTTTGTAATGCTGTAACAATGTTTCAGCTTTTGTTCTTACATTTTTTTACTGTACCTATAATGTTATCAGAAGAAATTTTGTACAAAATTTGGCATGGAAGTTACTGGAAAATTCCATACACACACTGGAGAAGAAATACTTGGGAACTATCCTACTTTGAAACATATTCTGATGCAATATCTAAGTGGAAATTGCATAATGATTTAGATAATAAGCTTGATATTTTAACAAAATACCTAAAATCAGGAGCAAACAAAAGTAATAAGACTTTGGTGTTAAAACATCAACTAAAGGTTAGTAGTGCTTTTATATTTAAAACATTAATGAAAAATAGTAAGTGTATTATACATGTGCTAATGAACCTGGGAAAGAAGAGCGCTCAGATAAAGAGCTTCTTTGGCTTGCATATCTTACCATGAGGTTCTTTGATTAAGATCTACCAGTTCTGTAAGATGAGCCAGCTATATACCTTTTTTATAATAAGGGATCTTACTTAAAACTTTTTATTTTCTATTACAAAAATATGGAAAAAAGTGTAGCGAAAAAGAAAATTTAACTCCTAACCCTACTACTTCTATTTCTGCTAAAAGTGGTAATATTAATGAAACAAATAGTCAAAACTTAACTCTTAGTACTGCTACTCTTTCTATTCCTATTAAAAAAAGTAATATTAATAGAAATGACAACCTAAAGAAAAGTCTTAAGCTTAGTAATGAAGCCTCTGCTAGTAGGTTTTAATTTTAGTTCTTGTATGTTAATAATACTGAACATTATAATTAGTTCTTATAAATTTTCAGAAATTTCTTTAAAAGAAATTATTCAAAATACATTACCAAATCTGGTTTATCCTCAATTAAGACATAATAAATCAGATTCAAGTATTATATCTGTTGAACGACGATTTCCTGATAAGATTTCAATCTGGAAGGATTTTAAAGAAAAAGTGCAATTATGGAAATCAGTATGTGTAGATAAGAAATACAAAAAACCAATATTTGGATCACGTATAATTACATGTGAAAAAGATATCTGGACTGCATCAGAAATAAATATTCATGATATTTTGACACCACTAGATAGATCAATTTGCTTTTTAGATGGTCGTGCTTTGAAATATATGGCTGGAGAACCAGATTTCATTGTAGTTGATGAAAATTATAAAGTACTTATACCCTTTGAATATAAAACCAAATGGGTTTTAAAAGTACCATTTAATAAGAATATAGTGGAACTTTATCTTCAAGAAAAAGGTATTCGAGAGAGAAAATTTGTAGGTATAAAAGAAACTTCAGCTTATAATCCCATAAATCAAATTTATGGATATATGTGTGCAAATAGATTATGGTAAGAATTTCAAAGAATTTTTATCTTCTTCATTTTATATTTAATTTTATAATGAATTTTAAAACATGTAATTTTTTTATAGTTATGGAGTTTTATCAACATTTGATCAAACATGGTTTCTTAAAAGAGGAATAATAGGGAATCATGGGTGGTTGCAAGTATCAGATGTTATTACCAATACATCAACAGAACCTACACTACTTAAATCAATTGCCTATATAATTTCTATTGCTTCTAATAACTGTTATTCACCATTTATTGAAAAACCTTTATAGTGAAGAGTTACTATCTACTGAAATTTTATTTTTATAAGAACCAAATGCCATGACTCATCAAAAAACAATATTAAAAATGTTATATATTAGAACAAATTATAATTAAAGTTTATTTATTGAAAATTTTTTACTTTGGCACTTACGTTCGATGAATAAAGTCAAATTACTAATAGTATATATTTCTATATATGTATTCTTTAACAAAATTAAAATACTGGTCCAAAAAGAAAATGGTTTTATTATATTAAAAAGGATTATTTAACTTTTTAAGTTTGATAATAAATTATTAGCAAGTTTAAAATTTATAGAACTTAATATAGAATTATAGACTGTCTTCTATCAATTTTCAATGGACTTTTATGAAGAGGATGATAAACAACTGAAGAATATATTACGCCAAAAAGCCGCATTTTTAAGAAGTTTTTATTTGTTTGTCATTTATAATAGCTTAAATTATCATCAAAGAATTGCAGAAATTTCTTCCCATTTCAGAATTTCTAGAACTTAAACTTCATAACATTCATGGATTAGAATCATTAATTTAAAAAAACTAAAGGAACTATTTTACAAGTCATTAATAATAGTGTTAGATCTGCTGAAAAACAGAAATGTTAATTCCTAATAATTTTCCAATATTAAATGAAATTTTTGTAGAAATTTATGTGATTAGTCTGAATTCTTTTATGATAATGATAGTGATATTGGGATAAATTATTAAATAATTTTCTCCAAAATCTTATATATTAGTATAACGTTATTAGTTTAATTACATTCAGTATATACAGTATAATAATATATTGGTGTATTTAATAAATTCTACCATTAATATAATATCATTTAACTTAAAATTCTCAGAAAAGAAATGTTAAAATCTTTAAAATTACTTTTATCCAATACAATTGAAATAAGATTACATTTATCGTTTCATGAATACATTAAAATATTATTCACTTTAAGACAACAACCTACATTTAAGAATGAGGCCATTATGTTGGAGAACTTTTTTCAGACTTGAAAAGGGCAGTCATGATTCGAGTCAAGTGAGCTAATTGGAGTACATAGTCCGAACTTTAATATTGAATTCATTCTTTGTAGGTTCCTGACTAAAGTTACCCAGCTATGTGATAAGTTAAATAAAAAGAATCATAATTGCTAAGAAAAAAAGAATTTCTTTTAATTATTAACAATTTACTTAGTTATTAATAAAAAAAAACCATCCCGTCGCAATGGAATGGATGATCCAGTGTATTTATTTATTTATTAGTATTATTATTTATTTAATTAACTAAGTAATGTTAGATCATAATTACTGAAGCAGATTAATGATCTTGAAAAAATTGTTTAGGAAAATCCAAATATATTAAGAATTTACACAGGCAGTCTCTATAAACCGAATCTTTGAAAACTTAAAGCGGAATCTTTGATATACAGTATCATCTGGAACAGATTATTAATAGCACAATAATAAATTTATTTTTCGATTTTCGATATTTGATATTGGATTTTACCCAAGTGGATGATTTTCTCGATTTTTTTTTTTTTAACTAATGATCGACTTAATTTTCTATTTAGAAGCGCTTTGTGTTCCTATGAAGCGCCAAAAATGCAGGGTAGTTACACTGGATTTTTGATCTTTGTAGTCTTCCAAATAAAGTAATACTGTCATTCAAACATTACGTAAACCATTAAATAAATCTGCAAAATATAAAAGTAAAGTTCCTTAATTTTTTAGAAGAAATTTAATCAAAATGCAATTTATTCCACCTGAAATCTTTGCTAAATTCTGTACGTTTTTATCACCAAATGATTTATTTAATCTTTCTCAAGTTTGTCGCAAATTTCGTGGATATTTATATGCACCAAATTCTTTTTCCACTCAACAAATATGGAAAATATCTCGTTTACAATTTATGCCAAAAGAAGACATGCCTCCACCTGAAGGAATGAGTGAAGAAAAATATGTTAGATTATTGATTACTGAACGAGGTTGTCAAATTTGTAAAAAAACTAAAGAATGTAAAATTTATTGGGAATTTGAAGTTAGATGTTGTGAAAAATGTTTTTTGAAAAAAACATCAAGGTAAGTTTAATAAAAACCTTCAAATAATAAAGTTTGTTTACAATATTGCCAATGATATTAATTTTCATTTTTTTTCTAAAAAAAAAATAATAAATAAAATATTAGTTTGTTTAGATTGGTTTCTGAAATTAAGTATTCATACAAATTTCTTAGTATTATGCCATGCGTCCGTGTTCATAAATTACATTATTGGAAAGAACAAATAGATTTTGTATATTCTCAATATTGCGGTTTATCAAGAGAAAATTTACAGACTTGGTTAGAGTATAGAAAACATATGTTAGATTCTTTGATGAAATATGTTGAACAACGTGAATCCAAAGAAGCAAATTTTAGACATGAATTTGAAGTGGATCATTCTAATATATTAAATTTTTTTAGTAGCCTTTCTCAACCTCTACCTTCTGATCCGCCTTCTCAACCTCTACCTTCTGATCCGCCTTCTCATCCACTACCTTCTGATCCGCCTTCTCATCCACCGCCTAGGAAAATAGCCCGGCGTCTTAAAAATAATAATGAAGAAATTGATAATAACAAAGTTGATATTCTCTTTAAAGCTATCGATGTACCTTTACCTTTATATGTTCAATCTGTTAAAGATATATATGCTCAATATATACTTTTATCTTCCAAATCTAGAGAAAGTAACCCTTATTATGTTAGTTATTTATCTTTTGATTCTTTTCTATATAGTGATTATATACCTATTATAACTTTTCAATCAATTCGAGGTGAGAACGAGAACAAGGAAGAGAAAAAGAGTGATAGAAATAGAAAGAGAAAGATAAGAGATGATTTTATTAAAAGCGAAAAGAAAAAGAGCAAAGGAAAATTTTATAAATTTAATGTGAGAGAAAAAAATTTTAAAAATAAACTCTCTTATAAATATGGTTAATAACATAGCAACTTTATTCACTGAAATTTAATAAAATCAGTATTATTTAATAAATGCATAACTTTTACATTTACTTTTTAAGTATTACAATTTTTACCATGGGTAAAATTCACAAAATTCATGTTTATAACTTAAATTAATTTTAAAATACATATAAAAAAAATTTTCAAAAATTGAAAAAGGAGAGATAATAATAACCCAAAACAGGTTTATAACATCATAAAATCCATTATTATTATTTTTATAAAAATCAAATATTTTATAAAATATTCCTAATATTGTTTTAAATTCCCAATAAAAACCATATGAATTGGTTATAATAAGTGTAAGTAAAAAAATAAATGGTCTAGAAATAATGAATAATATATAAAGAAATTTATTATAATGGTTATACTCAATATTAAATGATGTAACTATTGATACATAAGTTGCTAAAATTAATACGGATACAATTATGTATGGTATAATTATCATAATAAAAATTGGTAAGATGATAAAAAAATCTAAGATTTCTGAAATATAAATGATTAATGAAAATATTAATTCGCCAAGATATGATTTGGTAGATTGTTTAATTTTTTCAGGATATTTGAAATAAAGAAAGTTCCAATATTGTTTAATAAAATGTTTAATATCTTTGATTTTTTCTGATAACAAAAAATCTAATAAAATTTCTTCTTTAGGGTAACCATTTATATATTTATAAATCGAGCTTACTATTGCAGCGATTAAAGACAGCGAATGAATTGGATACTCAGGTCTTTGTATAATTGTTATTAATGGATTGATCAATGAAATAAATATTCCATATATTACGGAATATATTATAAAGAATGGAATATATAAAATTATAATTATAGGCGAAAATAATAATAAGTAAATTTTCGTTCTTAAATTATATTCTTTTGTTGTAAAAATGAATGAATAAAATTGATATATAAAAGGCAAATACCAAATTAACGTTATTATTAAATTTATTATCAGACCTAATATATACATAGGCAACAAATATATTATAAAGTCAAGAAAGATCAGAATTGTTAGAAAAATAAATTTTATGGTTAATAAAATCATTTTTTTTAAAAAAAATAAAATAAAATAAAATAAAAAATAAAAATGAAATAAAATAAAAATTAAAAATTAATAGTAAAAGGGGCATAAGCAGAATGTTTGTACAACTCCGGTTAACGGTTCTTACTTATTTCATTAAGCTTTGCCGCAGTATGTGAAAATTATTAACCAATCAACTATAATTATTTAACATAATTATCGCTTCTTTTCTTAAATTCTAGATTACTACTAGATTCCATATATGTGGTATTTGATATAAAAAATATTTTTTTGCCAGTGAAAATCTTGTAAATTTTCATGCGTAGTAATTTACCAGAATAATTAGCCGCATGATGGTCGCACAATCGTCGCACAATTTACATGACTATAAAAATTACCCTTTTTGTATTAATAATATATTTTATTGGTACTATGTGAGTCACATGTAAAACCAAGAAGCGTTCTGTTTTTATTTATTATTTGTTTGTTTGTTGTAAATTTTAGAATTACTTAAATGTTAATAGAGCACAAGTTATCGAATGGGATCTAATATAAAGTAAGCGCAGTATTTTTATGCTGGTATAAATAAAGTTGACAGCGTTACCCAATGTTTACTTATATAATAATCCTAATTTGTTTAAATTCTACATTGACAATAGATCGACTATTTTTCAACTTAAGAATTAATATTATTATATTTATTGAACATATAAACTGAAAATTTAAATGTTAACCTTCAAAAGTTATCAAGCGCTCTATTTTCTTCATCAGGAAGATTTATTTATACTCTTTGTTTAAATTAAAATAGTAATAATAATAAAGTGATATGTTGTATGACAAATAAAACTTTTCTTAGATTACATGCACAGTAATTGACAAGTTGTATGATATGATTGACTGTTCAATATTAATATGGAACTGTTTATGTCCTGGATTTAATAACAATTATTCAATACCTCCAAAATCTTAATTCATATTAAATTTCTATTATATATATTTTTCAGCATATTCACCGTTTTAATATCATTAATGATATTGTAATTATTACATTATCAATAATTATCAATATTAAATTATTAATAAAGAATACCTTTCATTGAATAATATTAGTATCAATTTTATCATGTGCCAATGAAATTGTTTGATTATTTAATGTTCAAGAATTTAAAATTCATCTTTGAGAGCTTACTTTATCATGCCATCATAAGAACATTCTTTTGATGTAATCTTTCTTTAGAATTTTTATTGATATACCGTATTTCTTTGGCATACTATTCAATTATTTATGTTTATAGTTTTTATATTCTAATCATAATTACAAATTATTCTTATTAATTCTTCTTGATAATGACAGGCTAGCTAGTAGTATCATCAAAGAAGAAAGCAAATTAGTAGTGTTAAAAAGTAAATTATTAGTGTTAGAAATAAAAAAGTATGAAGTTAGTGAAGAAAGCAAATTAGTAGTGTTAAAAAGTAAATTATTAGTATTAGTAATTAAAAAAAAGTATGAAGTTAGTGAAGAAAGCAAGTTAGTAACATTAAAATGTAAAAAGTTAGGAAAATAAAAAGATAAAGAACACAAGTTTTTCTACCTGATATTTTAAAAGAAAGTTAAAGAAAAGTTTAAAAGGTTAAAAAAACATAAACAAAAACATTTCGCGTCATCATATTTATTTTGACGATCAGATCACGTGACCAACATATATAATTTTAGGAGTTGATTTTCACCGCATAATTCTGGCCAAATTATAATTCCGGTCAGAACTAATTGTGTAACCTAATAAAAAGTTTTTGACTTTTTTTTAGTTACAAGATGATACAAAAATTTCACCAATGGGTCCGGAAGATGCCCGTTTATAAGCAAATATGCGGTTGAATTTTGTGTAACTTTACTGCATAAATCACTTTACTTAGGAAAATCTATTTGTAATGGTTAAAAGTGGTCTATTCGACCCTAAAAGTGGTCAAAATGTAACCATACAGGTAAGATGGAAAGTAGTATAATAGGATTACCCAAAAATTGCTTTCTGTATCCTAAATTTAAGTCTATTTTCAAGTGTACAATAATCACAATTTTTATTGTACAAAAATTGAATGTTTTCTGTATCCTAAATTTAAGTTGTATAAAAATCACACAAAAATTGAACATTTTCTATATTCTAAATTTAAGTTGTACAAAAATTGCATACTTTTAATATGCTTTGAAAAACTTCATAACTATTTTTATCCAAAAATCTGCAATAATTGTACAATTTCCACACGGACTTGAACAAATATTGTACAAAAATTGGATGATTTTTTTTCATAGGGAGGACATGATAAAGAAATTATAAAAAGGAAATTTTGACATTTGTAAACTATTAAATGACTAAAAGTCAGAAACTTTTTAATTGGGATAATTAGGTCTGTATGAAGATACCATCAATTGATGGGTCATGTGATTTGTCCATTTATCAGCATCTATATCTAAGTTTTGTACCAATTTGATGTGGCTTTACCAATATTATGAAAATAAGGCTTTGATCTAAATAAATGCTTAGCTATTAAAAGCAAGTAAAGGCTTTGCTAATAAAATGTAAATAAGACTTTGCCAACAAAGTGAGGCTTATAAAAATTAATAATATTAAATATTAATCACCACTTTTCTGATCAACTTTTAACTTCACCTTACTTTTTCTTCCAAAATATATTTTAAATAATTAAAATTTTATGATGTTAAAAAATATAAATAAAAGGCATCATCTAAAACATACATACATATACTGTGTGAATTTTCACAAGAGTTTCTTGGATATACTAATATAAAGCATATAATTGGTGATGTTTCCACATGTTGGATCTCAATAATTCTCACAATCCTATGTAAATATCCAAATAAATTCATGAACCAAACCAGATATTAAAGAGTCTCTAGCCCTCTGTTTTAATATACATTTTCTTTATTTGTCTTAATAAACATTTTTTTGTTTGTCTTAATAAATATTTCTTCATTATTATTACAACCTATGATGCATTGTTATCCTTCAACTCAATCTAAATATTAAAGATTATGTCATCAAAAGTTATCCTAAGCATTTTATTGAGAATTTTTAATAAGAGGCATGAAAGAAAATAATATTGAACCATGGATACTTTTTTAATACTTACTAGAATATGTGATAGAGTCAACATTTTAGTTATGTTAATAGAAGCATTTAAAAGTTAAAAAATTTTATAGATTTCATTCTGCAATTCAGCACTTATAATAATATGAGTATTAATTTTTATACAGATGCTGATGGTGTAACTTTATCCGTTAAAAATAATTGGGTGGAAGCCTTGCCATTATTATATGAAAATTTAACAGTTGAGTATATTCAAAAAAATGTGTATTGAGAAAAAAATTGAATTTAGAAAAGTCATTAAAAGAATGGGGTAAGCTCAGTAAGAATAACTATAGTATTATCTTAAAGAGAGTACGCCATTTTTTTTTAAATTTCTCATGCTGACAATGAGTCATGGAAAAACTGCAATGTAGGACCAACATACTGGATGAAATTTCTGTTTTAAACCAGTAGAGTTATAAAAGGAATCTTGTTATTTGTGTAATTATTTCAGTCATAGGCTAAAGCAATGCTCAAACATCCTCAAAAAATTTAAAGAGAGGTGTTGTTTCATTAAAGTTTTAGGCTCTTGAGAATGCTCAATGGATTTCAGATGATCTAAACCAGCAATTAAGCACCTAAATTAACTTCCAAAGACATGACAATATTTTATTCCTTCATCTATTAAAGCAGAAACTATGGTAATCTGCATAACCCTTATCTTAATTCATGTGAATTACTTTCATAAAAGCTAAAATATTGTTTTAGATAACTTCTTTATTAGTGGCATATACTAATAAGAAAACTTTAATTAATATTGAGATTTATGTACATATAATCATAAATCATTTAAATTATTTTTGTACTGCTAAATCAGCACAGAAAAGATCATCCTAACCGTCCATGTAATTGGTATGTGGAGGATGAGTGAGACATTAGTTGGAGGAGTTTAAGGATTTGTTGAGAAAAAGGAATGAACATTTAGAGAGTTTAAATAATGAAAGGTTGGATGTGTTATAATTATATTCACAGGTTAGGTGTAATTTGAGAGATCATGATATTGAGGTTTAGGAAATGGCTAATATATCAAGAGTATATATTTATATTTCTTTATTTTAAATAATAAACAAAAAAAATTGGATGTTTATAAAGAAATTTATAAATCACTCAATGGTCTTTCTGAAATTCACAAAACAACTGTGAATTATCTCAGCATTAAACCCCTGGATCATATATTCATAGTCCTAGATTTTTTAACTCAAACTCCAATAAATCATATGCAAAATGTTTATATTATGCATTGTTAAATCTTATTCAACCATTGGATATCTTTAATTCATTGAAATATCAATAACTCTATCTTTTATAATTCATATTTCTTTCAAAGAAAAAACATCTTTAGTTTCTCTAATTAGTCTATCATAACAATAGTTTGATACTGATCAAGGTTATAATTAATCTTATAAAATTCTTAATTATATCTATATTGTCAAATAATTTCAACATAACACTCACATTCAATTATTTTCTCAAACCTTTTTTATCAAATATATCTCCCAATACATGTGATATATTATAATAAATATGGTATTTGTAATGCTGAATTTATTTGTCCTTGACTTAATCAACAAAATAATTTACAGAATTAGGATTTCTTAAAACTATAAGTTTTTGAATGTCTACACCTTTCTTTTCATAAACCAATTAGAGGTACATGTAGACATTCTAGAAATGATGAAAGCACAAAAATTGCAGCTATGGAACTCTCTTGCTTCTTCAGAAATACTGATCTCACCTGGCACAAACTCACTGAAGTTACTTCATTGTGTTATATCTGCAGATGCAAAGGTTGTGACCCTTCTATTCACTTATATTATAGTGTTTAATATCTAAGATGAAAGAAATATGCTATATTTGTGATAGATAAATTTATTAAGAGTTGATGGAATTTAATTTTATTAGCCTTTAAATATTACTCTTCCTCCTAAATGCAAATTTTTATGAAAATAACAAACCTAAGGAAAAACTCTTTCTGCTTTTTCAGGAGAAGAAAAATGTAAAATGTCCCTGAACTACCATTACACTTATCTGTTTCATTCAGAGAATGGCGTCCACAAATACTTCCCTATTGACATTATGGTAGTAAGCTGGTTGGTCATCTCAAAAAAGCCATCAAGATGGAAAACAAATTGATTATGCTGACTCAAACTACTAAGTTCAAAAAACTTCAGAAATAGTTTTTATTTTATACTTTATTATTGTTGACTCACTTTAGTTACTAAAAGCAATGACTAACAAAAGGAACAACAATAAGTTTCAACTTTCAAGTAAGAAACCCTTCTACCTATGAAGCCCATAAAAGCAGTTATTATATTCAAATAAAAATATATTTAGTAAGCACAATATTGGTCAAAGAAGATACTTCTCACTTATTTACAAGAACCTTTATGAAAACTCTCACAAAGAGCGGTCAGGGTAGCATCTGAATTATTTCTTCAGAATAAAGAGCTTCGCCAAGAGATAGGACATCTGGCCAACTTGTTACATCCATATCATATCAATTTTTTTTAGGGCTTGAAATTAATTTATTGAAATTTTTCATGAAATTCGACCAAATTTGTATAAAATTGCAAATCAAATAGAACAGATAATTCCATGTATGATCAAATTAAAGATTGGTGGTCAATTAAATCATGCTGATATGACTATAAAGAGAGATTGTATAATGAAAATTGGATATTGTTGTCAAATACTCCAGTATATTTATAATTAAAATATTTATTTATTTTGGTCAGACTTTAGACAAGGCACTTGCTAATATTATTAATAATATGCATATTAATCAAGATAATAACTTCATACTGAGGGAATGGTATGAATTATGAAAATTATGGAAAGATTTTCAAGTTCTTGAAAGGAATTATATGTTAGATTTAAAAGATTATCTGTGATAATTCTTCTTGTAAGTTCATTTACTAGAAGCCCATATGTTCATTACCAATGGTGATTGTTCAAAGTTCATAAGTTGATTTCCACTAATAATGATGCAAATGGAAAATTAAACTTATTATAATGCTAAGTGATGTGTTACCTTGTAAAAAAGTTTATAAAACTATACTGGAATATTACTTGATAATTATTAATTGTAAGAATATTCTGAATTGAGATAATAAAGATTGGAAAATTAGTGAATATAACTAGCAGAAAATAAAAATTATTATGTTATTATACAAAAGTCTGGATAATTTTGTATTGAAAAAAAATAGGTAATATATAGATAATATAGAAAGACCAACCAAAAAGGTAGCAAATAGAGCTACCTGGATCATTTCTATATCAATAATTTACAATTGAGTATAAAAAATAAAGAAGTACTAGAACATTCAATCACTAAACAATTGAAATCAGAGAACTCAAATATATACATATGGAGTTTCTGATAAAATAAAAGAAAAATCCTGCAGAATGGAATTGATGAAATAATGTGAAATACTATTCATACAATCCATTATATGTATGGATAATATGTTCATCTTACTGAATGATCTGAAAAAAGAATAAAATTGAATGATCTTTGCCAGTAAACTAACATTAAAAAAGTGCATACACATCTTGGAATAATTGAGCAAAAGTAATGGGAAAATAGAGAATAGATAATGCCTAACATTGTTTTCCCATTACTAAATTTGAAAATACAAATAAACAGTTTGTATTAGTGACCAGAAGTAGCAGCTATAAAAGTAGAGTTAGAATCAACATATACTACTAGATCTATAGCCATTAGTTTAATAAAGAGAATCTTGAAAAATATTTATTCATTGATAACATAAGTTCTACTATTAAAATTATACACACACACACATATTTTACAAACAAATATTATTATAATAAATATAATAATATTTTATTTTTATTTTTATATTTCTGAGTAAAAATGGTGTCAGTAATGACTACATGAAAACTGTACCATAGGAGCATTTAACTTAGAAGAATATAATGCTTATCATCAGCATATAATAGCTTGAAGAATTTCTTTATTGAAAATTAATCAAATTATAGTACTATTACTTGGTTATAGACTCTGTTGATCTTCAATAGCTGTTGAATATTTATCTTCAGCACCACTTTTTTTCAGATCAAAATCAATTAAACCTGTTTATATGATATTATTAGATGATTGTGAAAATCCTTATTGGGATGATGCAATAGACAAATATCTCAAAAGACCTCAAGACATTGTTTTTAATGAAATAACATCCAAAATATCATCAACCAATATAAAATAGATTCTAAATTACCCAATTCAAACAGGCTATATTAGATAGATCTTAATGGATATGTAGTAGAAAGACAAAAGGATTTCATTATTACACTACAATTGAATCTGGAGAAGAATGCAGAATTATTGAACAATTATACTAAATACAAAGAACATTTTCAATCAAAATTCACCCAAGAATATCAGGAATTGGTAATTGATATAAGGCAAAAGTCAATTGTTCAATACAAATTGAAAATTATCATCAATTAATTCAAACAAATTACTGCAAATCTTAATTAAGCATCAGTTGGATTAATTAGTTCAACTCCTTTACAAAATCATAAAAATATTATAAAAGAATTATTGAGATTAAAAGAACTAAAAGAATTACTAATACCAAGTCAAAAGTTGGGGTTTATATAATAATTTCTCTGTTGATCCTTTGAACAACATAAATAATAATGACTTGTTATAACTATCTTATTAAAATGATTGTCATTTCCATACGATTGAATATCTATTTTAGAACGAATATGCAGGGTTTTATAGTTTTAGTTATTAAACTATGCTCTGTTTTCTATTTTTAATTTTTAGGAAGGATAGTAGTTGACTGGTGGTCAGTGGTTAAAAGGAGATTAAATAAAAAATTAATTTTATCCTAGGAGTCAGGTTTTTAGAGCGAGGTTGATAAAATGTCTTTAAGTGTATATTACTATAGTAGATCTCAAATCCAGGTTAAAACTTATATAGAAACTAGTTGGTTAGTATTCATTAGTTTAGAATCAGGTACCTGCAGCTATTATTATAAAATTTTGTATATTTGTATTGTTCGTTACAAATTTAATTGCTAATAAAAAATTAAAAAAATTAAAAATTATAACCCGCCCTGAAAAAATAAACCAACATTCTTAAGTTTTTTAAAAAGTAGATTTGATCGATTTTTACAAATCCATTCAGGGCTTAAAATATTTTTTTTTCTTTATTAAAAAATATCTTTTTTTAGAACATAATTTTTTTTATATATAAATTTTTAAATCCCCCACCAGAATAATATAATTTTATTCTTGTTCTTGATAGAAAGGCTAAAACTTTTTTTATATTTTTGGCGGAAAGGCCAAAAGGTACCATTAATAGGACCCCGAGCAATATATATATAGGTAACAAGAAAGGTCAAAATTTTTATAATAGCTCTACGCAAGGTTTTTATTAATACAAATAAGCAAAATAAACATGTGACTTCACGAATTGCCTAAAAATAAGCAATCCAATCATATGACTTATAAAAAATTTTTTTAGTACGAAAATCATATGATGATCATTTCCAATTGCCATTTTATTGTTTTTTCGTGATAACAATTTAATATTTCTTCATTTTTTCAATAATATCATCCCGACCAAAATATTCATCATAATATTTCTTTTCGTCCCCTACTAACTTTAGCATATTACTATCAATTAAAACTTTTGTTTCTGAAATATGATAAACTATGTTTGATGGTATATGATGCGTTAAAATATTACACCCTTCTTTAACTAAATCACTAAAAACATTAAAATGAATGGGAATATATACATGTAATGAAATATAGGAAATATCATTAATAGTTTCAACTGGTTCATCTGTATAACAATGCTTTCCATATGCTTCAAAATAAACTGATATAACACGCCCTATGCACATTTTATCACCATATCTTACAAACACATAATGTCCCTTTACCAACGGAAATTTACGAGTTATGTTTGCATCCTCAATATTTGGAACTTATAAGTTTACAAATAATTATTATAATTAGTAACAACAATTTTAATTTTATTTTATGCATTTAACACTCACTTTGGATTGTACTAATATGAGCTTTTCTTTTATTGATCATTTTTTTCTTTCTTGATTTTTCTAATTCTTCTATATGTAATTGCGCAAGTGTAAGAGCCAGATTTTTTCTATTATCTTTCCATCTTTTTTCTCTTTGTGTGACAAATCTCTGTTCTGGATTTTCATTTTTTGTAAAATAAGCCACGAAGTGACTTGCTTTATTTGGTTGAATAGAAATATTGTTAGATAAATTTAAATTTGATCCTACAGGCTTAAATCTTCTTTCAAGAGGTTTTGAGCAATATGCTTCATGTAATTTTCTTTGATTAATTAGTGATTCAAAATTCAAATCGTCATTGATAAAATATTTGAATTCATTGTTAACTATTAATTAAAGAATAATCAGTATAATAAAACATTAAATACAGGACTGCTATAATAAAAATTAAATTTTAGAAATAAACTTACCACTATTACCACCATTTAAAATTGACATAACAGTCATTTTATCAAGTAATTGAATTTGAGAATAACAGTCATTAAATATCTCTTCATTTTCAAGGTTTTCTTCTAATTGTTCATTAATTTTTTGTATTTCGGAAGAGGCTTTGTTAATTGCTGTAGATAAATCAATTTCACAATCGTCAGATAGTTCACTTTCATCATTGTCATGTAAATTTTCTTCATCATTAATATCAATAAAAATTGTAGGAGTATTGTTATTGATTAATAAGGTAGATGGCTGAATCATTCCAAGAAATTCAGCAAGTTCTCTTGCTAAATGTTGTGAATGATGAAAAGTTTGTGATATTTGTTTATCTGATGGCCAAAGTCAAAGTTTTTGCATTGATAGTTCATCTAAAGAGCCAGAATTATAATCAAAATTATAGCCTACAAGTAAAAAATTTAATACCTAATTTAGTTGGAAATTTTTATATACAATTATTTAGTAAAATATTTTTTAAGTCAAAAATACCTTCACGAACAGATTTTCCTTTTTCAAAATTTAGTTTCTTATTTCTAAGTGCTTTTGTATATTGTGATATTTTTGGTAGCATTTGGATGATTTCTGCAAAGCTAAAATCAGGATTTATTTGTCTTGCTACACCAAAAAAATGCTCACAAGGTTCAGTACCATGCATCCAAGGAATTAAAGGTATTTGAGAATAATATTCACGATGGGCCTTGACTAATAAAACCATTGATTGACAAAGAGAAGTAAGTATTGAAAATGTTTGGTCAGCCAAAAAATTCTGGTTTATCGTAATAAAATCAGGATATCTTTGTGCAAGCGTCTTAATATGGAATTGCCAAAGGTGTAAGAAGAAAAAACCAGTCATTGCCATTCTTATTCTTTCAATAGGAGTAATATTACGATTAAGATAACTATCTACAATTTCACCTAAATTAGTAGTATAGTATTTGATTAATAAATTAAAATTGTATTTAAATTAATAAATAAAGGAAATTTACTGCTTACCTATCACAAATAGGTATATAAAAAAACCATCCATTTCAGGTTGTATTTTATAATCCATGGTCAAGCATTGTTTTAAATTTGAAGAGCAAAATGTTCTATACGCTGCAGCATCATCTTGACAATCTAATTTTATAACATCATTTTTATACATAATTGAATCATGACGTCCAATAAGATTGAGAAAATGAGAATACCGAGCTGATGAATTTCCAAATGTCAATAAACGGGCTCCAGACATTAAAGCATTGCGAGCAGTTTTTTTTGCATGTTTTGGATCCTGTACATGAATAATAGGACCAACATTATTAAAAATTGGACAACTAAAATGAATATTTAAGCTATTATCACGAATAGAAAGTTGTTCTGGTGTTTGAATTGTAAGTATTTTTTCCTGTGCTTGAAATTCAACAATTGCTCCATCTGATCCAATTGACAAAATATGAAGTTGTAAACGCGGTGCAATTTCTTGAATTAATTTTTTATGTAATATTGAAATGTCATCAGCAGTATCTTTTGATTTGTTAGGAATTAAAGCAATCACAACTGGAGGAAACTTGGGTAGCGGTACCTTAGAATTTAATTTTAAATATATTAGTTTAATAAATGATTTATAATAAAGGCAATAATTTACAAAATAAATATAAACTTACTTGGAGAATGTATGCACGAACATCTTTAGCAATTGCCATTTGATTTTAATATTATTGATAATTTTTGGAATATCGCCATAGATAATTACTTTTGTTTGATCATTAGGTAAAATTGAACCAACAATGCATCCAAGTTGTGGTGAATATCTTAAACATGATTTTAATTTTGTATTATCTGTCATAGCAGCTATTGGACCATTGTACTTAATAGTATCAATTAAGCGTTTAAATTTCGCAACATTTTCATAGCAAAGATCTGGATTGGTGAGACAATCTTCATCATTACGCCACAAATATCTAAATTAATTAAAATGCAAAATTTAATAAAAATCAATAAATAACTATTAACTATTATTCCATACCTAATAGATTGGATACATCGTCCTTCTAGATTTTGGCGAAATAAATCTAAAGCCCTAGTACTAAAACCTCCTAAGATCACTAAGAAGTTAGTAAATTCTTCAGAATATTTAATATTTTGTTTGCCCTTATTTTTGATTTTTCGCTCTGCTGCATCATTCATAACTTCACATAACCCAACAAAAATTGGCTTATAATCAAATGCACCCTGAAGTGCTTTGTCAGCTAAAGTAATCCATATTTTGCTACCATTATTACAATCACTATCATCATTAAGTAAATTCCATATGTCCCGAAGATGATTATTCTTAAGATGTTCTTTTAATGCATTATCCTCCCAGTAATATTTTGGGGTAAACTTAACATTCTCAGGTGATGGGACTCTTTTAGTAATATTTGTACACAGTCTCTTGTCAGATCTTATATACACTGGTAAAAAAATGATTTATCCTACACATATCTTACACATATTGGGTACTTAAAATGTAGAAAATCATACACAAATAATACACATATCATACACATATCGGGTACTAATATATATATCATACATATATCTGGTACCTGATAGGTATACTATATATATAAGTACCCGATATGTGTATGATATGTGTATTATTTGTGTATGATTTTCTACATTTTGAGTACCCGATATATGTAAGATATGTGTAGGATATGTGTAGGATAGACCATTTTTTTACCAGTGATAGCAGCACTCATTACAAATATTTCCATGTTCAGCGTAGCCACTACATGTTTTTGAACGAACGGAATTGCCTAAAATTTATAATAAACAATAATTTATTAATAAATGAAAATAATGTATACAAATTTATATTACAATTAACTCACATGATCTATCTATTTGCCATACTGATTCAGCATACAAAGTTCGATTTAATTTTCTTTTTTCTTCAAAATTCAACTTCTTGCGAGAGAAACTTTTACCTAAAAATCTAGGAAACAATTCACATGCTATATTTTCAATGCGTCTTGAGCCGCCAAATTGTGCTGGAGTACGTTTAATATATGAGGATATTTGTTCTGATCGAAGTCCTTTACACATTTGGTGTTTTTTTGAATATTGATCTGTATTTGTTTCATCGTTATCAGTAATAAGAGATGAAATCGAAATATTGTCATCACTATCGCTACTTTCATCTATTTGTAACAAATCATCATCATCCATGTTATCATATATATCAGAATCAAATTCATCTTCCGAACTTTCCATATTTTCAACTTGAACAGGTTTAAAAAAGTTGTAAATTGTCCTTTGACCTTCTTTTGCTTTACAGCCAGAGCTTTTTGCATGACGATTTAAGTAATCTTCTTCATACCGCCTATTAAGTTTGATTGTTTTGCCACAAATACATATAACCTTTTTAGCATTAATAATATGTGCACAATATTCATGTTTTAAAAGTCGTTCTTTACTATATTTCCAAGACGACATGATGTTGAAAGATTATCATTGATCAAATGTTACAATATATTATTTTGTATAGTTGTGTAACAAATATTACAATTTTTAATTAGTACGATGATCTCATTTTTCATAATTTAAATATTGCCAAATTTATCCAAAAAATAAGCAATCGTAACATATGACTTATCGAAAATCCCGTCAAAATTAAGCAAATAAAAAATATGATGTTAGCCACAAATATCGTTGATTTTACGCAGTTATAACCTCTAACTGTGGCCAAAACAGCATGTGGCTAAGCAAACAATATTGTTACCTATATATATATTGCTCGGGGTCCTCCATTAATATTACACAATATATAGATGATCTCTTTAATTCTGGAATATTATTTTATTCGAAGTTAAAATTGGTTTTATATTTATAGCACTACAAACTTTCCTCCCCCTTAAAATTTGTGTTTATACAAATTTCTGATTATAGAATTTTGTGCCACAATATTTAAAGGGTTAAAATTAAACACATCTTAATAATTATAATATTTAATTAATTGTGTATTTCTACTGATATATTACTAATTTTGGTAAGTCATAACATTTATATTCTACCAGATTAATCCCTTATTTTACTCCTTAAATTAAATTTTTGCATATTACTAAAAATAAATCATTAATTTAACAAATCACTATATTCAGGGTTGGGATTCGTACTGTACTGTACCAGTACATTTCGTACAGTACGTACAGTACTGTACTGTACTGAAACTTTTTAGTACAGTACATTTTCATATATATGCAATATATTATATATGTAACTTATTAATTAATATTTATACAAGTTATGTAAATTTATTTATTATATATTATAAAAGAAAATTATACATTAAAAGGATTACACAAATTATCTTCAAACATAAATTCTAATTTCCATTTAGCATCAATATTTTCTGCTGGATGCTCAATATCTTCAACATTTATATCACTAAAATCTTTTTCACTTTCACTATATTCATCATGTTCACCATCATATTCATCATCTTCCTCTTGCTGTAGTTCTTCTAACCATTCGTTTAAATGATCGTTAAATTGAGAATTTAAATTTTCTTTTAAATCTATGCTACCTTGATCATTATTAAGATCATTATCATTTAATTCTTCATTTTGTAAATATCTTTCATTTTCATTTTCATCTCCGATTTCATTTTCATTATCATTTTTATTTTTATTTTTATTTTTGGTCATAGTATTATTAGCAGATTCTTGTTGATCATTACGTCGATTATAGTTAATATCAGCTCATAATTTAGCCATTTCTAATACTCGAGTAAACTACATAATTAATATAAATATATAAAAAGATTATTAATTTAGTATTAATTAATTTTAGAGCTCCGAACGGGTCGGGTTGGGTCGGGTTATCCAGTTAACCTGACCTGATATTTTTTTTCAGGTCGGGTCAGGTCGGGTAATTTATCTTGACCCGATCTGACCTGACTGACCCGAAAGTATTCAGGTGGATTCAGGTAATCAGGTAACTTCAGGTAACCCGAAATATTTATATAGTTTATTTACTTATTTAAAACAATTTCGTTTATTATATTATATAATAATTATATTCACATATTGTAAAAAATAAAACTAACTAAAATTATTTACATTATTTATAAAAATTTAATAATTAATAGGAAAAAAAAATCAATAACTATTGTGAAAATTAAAACATCTCCTAAATTTTTTTTTAATTATGTTGAATCCAATTCTTTAAACACATGCAAGCTTGAATGCTTTCACAGTTCAGACTTGATCGTCTCTTTGAAATTAGGTCACCACCTCCAGAAAATACCCTTTCAATAGGAACACTTGTTCCTATAAGAAAAAAAATAAGAAATTTAAGAAATTATAATATAATAATTACAGTATATAATTATATTATATTTACCTGGTATGGCAAGATAATCCCTAGCCATATTTGAAAGGCATGGGTAAATTTTTTCGTTCATCTATATTTATGATAAATAAATCAGTTAAATAATTAAATTTATATATACGCAAGAATGAAATTTGGTATTTACCTTCCACCATACTAAGGGGTCAGTTTTCATATGCTCAACCGGTTTTTTAAGATATTCTTCAATTTCAAGATTATCAGAAGTATTATTATCAACACCAAAAATTTCATAAAAAAAATCATCTTTATCGTGATCATGATCATCATTTATGACATCATTATTCGTTTTAAAATAATTATTGTTATACGTATTTGTAAAAATGTTTTTTGCTTGATCAACGAATTCTGGTTCCCATTTTTCTTTTATATAAAAATTCAATTTGAGTCTTGGGTCAAGTACTAAATAATAAATTAAAATAAGAAAAAATTATAAAAAAAAAATTATAATAATAAATAATAGAAATTACTTGTTGCAATAGTATAAGCATCTGAATCATCAGTTTTTGTGTAATATGTTCTTAATTTTTCATGTCATTTTCTAATGGCTTCTCGTATAACAGAGATTTTACAATATTTTGCATCATCATTATCAAGTAAACCTTCAATATGATCAAGAAGTTTATTATATATGGGAACTGAAGATGATAAAGTTACATATTTTGAAGTAGACATATATTCAGTAGCTTTATAAAATTTCTATAGCAAATATATTATTATATTATTATTTTTATTAATATAAATTACATAAATTAAATTTTTTTTAAAAAAAAAGCTTACTTCAAGTACACGATGTAATTCTTTAACAATATTCCATTCTTCATTTGAAATTAAAAATTTATTTAATTCACTTTCAAGTAAAGAAATATCATCAATAGGCTAATGAAAAATTTATAAAATAAATTAAATATTTTCTTATTTCAGCTTATATATATGTTAAAATTACAATTACTTACATCTCGAAGATTCAATGCACGATCTAGCATAAAAAAAGTTGAATTCCATCGAGTTCTAACATCTAATATAAGATTAGTAGTACTCTTTGAGTAAAATTCACAACGACGGGCAAATTTTTCCTTCCACTGTGGGGAAGACCTGAGTTTTACAATTAGTCTTCTTAATCTGGGAATTATTTCTACATTAAAGTGATTTTCTCGTTCTTCTTGAAGAATTAATTCCAAAATTTCATCTTCTTCTTGCGCATCATCAGCCTTTATATATCTTAATATTTCTTGTACTGTTAAATTAATAATGTGCACAAGGCAACGTATACTATTTTTCTTATGATCGAAATTGATTTCCTTTTTATTACACGTGTCTTCAAGCGCTTTAAGAAATGTGGTGTTATTTGAAGCATTATCGGCAGTAACTGCCAAAATCTGCAATATAATTATAGTTAGATTATATTCATGTACAAAATTTTGTTTAGATAAATAAGAAATTTACTTAATTATTACCTTCGGTAAAATTTGAAAATCATTATCAACACGTTTCAAAAATTGGTTTGCTAAGTTTTCACCCGAGTGAGAACCAGATAAATGTACAAAATCAATGAGCATTTCCCTAAGACTCCAATCACTATCAATGAAATGGCACGTTATACCTAAAAAAGCTATTGTATTTGTCGAGGTCCAACAGTCCAAGGTGAAACTTAGTTTACCTGGAATATTCTTTTAAAAAGAATAAACATAAATGTTAATAAATTATATATTTTATATATAAAAATATAAGATAAACTCACTTGTAATTTATATTTTACGTCTGTTTGATAATTTTTATATAATTTTAAAACATCATTTCGAACAGTATCTGCTGACGGAAGTACAGCTTTTTCGTTACATAATTTTATTAATTCTTTAAATTCAGGACATTCAGATACAGTGAACGGTTGATCATCCACAGTGACCCAAATTGCTAACTTCTCTCGGAAATTTTCATTACTAAATGGCTATAAAAGAACAAAGAAAGATTAGAGATCAGATAAGAATTAGTTTTTTATGATTAAAATATAATTTATATTTACAATCTTTTCGTTATCATCTTTAGTTAAAAATTTTTTCATAAACTCCGCTTGCTTTTGAATGGATGGATCAATTTTGTCTAGATGATTTTTAAGATGTTTACTTAAATTTCCCGTTGATCCACCGGTTTTGCCATCCATTTTATATTTTACTTTACTATTAATTTATTTATATAAGTAAATTAATTTTATTCATTGAAAATTCAATATAAAATATAATTCAAATCTTACTTGCAATAGTTACACTTTGCCCATTTTACCCTATGAACATCTATAAATTTTTCAAAATAAAACCATACAAAGCTTCTTTCTTTATTACTCTTTTTATCCTTATCATTCTCATTATCATATTCGTTATCTTCATCTGTTTTGTCTCCTGATTTATCGTGAATTTCTTCAAAACTACCATTTTCTTCTTCTGCCTCCTCTTCTTCGTACTCATCATCAACTTCATCTTTGTCTTCACCTTCGTCTTCATCTTTGTCTTTGTCTTCATCTTGGTCTTCGTTTTCATCTTCGTCTCTATCTTTGTCTTCTATTCTTTCCTCTTCTTCCATTTCCTGCTCCACTAATTCTTCTTCAACAAATTCTTCCCCCAATAATTCATCATGACGAGAACGCTTTGAAATACTAGTATTTTTGGTTTTATTACGCTTTCGTTTTACCATTTTTTTAACATAAAATTGATTTTTTTTTTAAAAAAAAAATGATCTTTATTAGGTTTGAAGTAAATCGGATAAATTACATCATATTTACATAAATAAAAATGAGACTACGCTTTTTAAGTTAGAAATCAGGGGATATTACATAAACTTGACATTACATGAACATATACATACTTTATTAAATAATATATACATGATTTCTCATGGTTAAATCGTGGTAAATTATTAATTAAAAAAAAAGGAATTTATTAACGCTAAAAAAAAAAATTATATACTAATCGTATTACTAAGACACGGCAATTTAGTTCATTTAAAATTTTAAATGTAATATTGTAATAATAGACTGATTTTTAGATACACAAACAAACATTGACCTAACCAAATTTATTATTTATTTATGCATTTTTTTTTAAGAAAAAAAATTCGATATTAAATAAATTATCAACATTTAAAATAAAAATAATCTATATAATAAAATAACAAATTCAGATCGAGTGATTTATTACCTATAAAATAAAACATTAATGTTAAAAATTTTCGATTAACCTCATCTGATAATCCTGAAGACATATTGGACGCGTCACTATTTTCTATAAAGAAAAAAAAATAAAACATTAAAACGTTTATTTAAGTTAATCCCAACCAAGTCTCCCATTGCAACGTACCAAGTAATGTCACCCTTTAATCCTAGACCTTTTATCCAGTCCAAGGTATTCAGGCAGGAGCCTACAGTTAAAAAAATGAAAGAAATGTTAACAATGGTCTTATTAACGTCCCCTAACTCCCAATTCCCAATACCTACCATCTATTCCGAAATTTAAGCCAAAATCTGCGTCCAGTTATTCAGGTACTGTACCTACAAATGAAAAAAAAAGATAAAAGAAATGCTAATATAGTTTACTAACATTCCCTAAATCACACTCCTTAATTCCTACCTTTCATTGAAACTGATCTCAAGTTCTGAAGTCCAATATCTAATAAGGTATCCAGTTGGTACCTACACGATAAAAAAAAATCAAAAGGAATGTTAGTAAAATTTCACTAACGTTCCCTAAATCCTGCTCCCCACGCCCAACTCTCACCTAATTTGGGAGATTTTGGTTTCATATAATGTGTTTTTACATAGTCCTGTAGTACTTAAACCCTTTCTTTAAAAAAAAAATAAAAAAATAAAATTTTTTTTGCCATTTCTTTTCCGCCGGCTTAACAAAATAAAATTTATTGAAAAAAAACAAAATAAATAATTATAGAAAGTTTCGGTTTAAACAAGTGATAAAAAATAAATATAAAAAAAAAAATTAAAAATAATTAAACCATTTTTCTAAAAAAAATAAAACGAAATAAAAAAAATGATTGATAAAATTTATCGATCTCCAAGTCCGTGCATCCTATCTATACCAAGTATAGTTAGTACCATACTTATGATGTTAAAAATGATCTTTTATTACGAATTTAGTTAAACTTTCAGGTGTCTTTTTTTTTTGCTTTCAAAAAATGTTTTAACAAAACACTTCTTTTCTTTTTTCTATTGCAATGCGTGGTCACCTGCTTGGAGTTGAATGAACAAACCTTTCAAAAAGGTAGGTTCTTTTAAATTTTTTTTAAAATGTCTAAAAACGTTTCTAATGAAACGTTTCTTTTTTTTCTATATAGGGGCGCCAGCTTCTTAGAATTGGACGAACCATACTTTTGATTAATTAATTAAAAAATGAAATAAAAAAAAAATAAAGAAATAATTATTTCAATAAAGAAAATGAAAAAATTGGTTTCTTTTTTTATTACGAGGATGCTGGCTTGGAACTGGACGAACTGAGACTTCGAAAAGGTGTGTTTTTTCTGTGTATTAAAAAAATGTTCTAACAAATAAATGTATAAGAAATGTTTCCAATGAAACATTTTTTTTTCTATAGCTTAGATCTTGGTGAAAATGACTCTACAGACAGGTGTAAATATTTTTTAAAGAAACGTTTTTAACGTTTCTTTTATTTTTGTTTGTAGTGATACCTAGGGGAGGTGATCGATATGATAGCATAGATTTGTTGTGAACGTTACAGAGCAAAATTTCAATGTATATTATATGAAATTATTTAATAATAAAGTTATAACTTATCCAAGTTTTTTAAATAAATATTTTAATTAATTTAAATATATTAGATATTAATTATATGCATAATAAAAAATTATTTTATCAACGGGTTAACGGGTTAATCAGGTCGGGTCAAACCTGTAATCTGACCCGATGCCGGGTCAGAATTTGATGACCCGACCTGAATATTTCGGGTCAACCTGGCGGGTCACCCGAATTGACCTTTACCCATTCGGAGCTCTAATTAATTTAATGTAATTACGGTATAATATAAATTTACCTTTAATCTATTTCTATTTTTTGTATGAAAGAATCCCATACTACTCCATAATCGCTCTACTGATGCTGCATTAACACAAATGCCAAACATATGCGCCGCGACAGTTCCAATTTCTGGGTAAGCATCACGAACCCAACCCCAATATTTGTGAATATTACCTTTAAATTGAGCAACAGATGCTTCATCAAAAGGATATTTAATTCCTTGCGAAAAATCATCAAATTCTGTAAGAATAGATTCAGGATTATGACCAGTCCAAGCTTTATAATAGTAAACTAGCCATTTTCCCATGTGTAAATAACTAATTTTTGATTTTGAGGGCATTAGAAAATATTTCATTTTGTATGTAGGATGAAGTAACCAGGATAGTATGAGAATTGGTTGCTCCCACATCTCCCATCTTTTCTGTAATCGTAATAGAATTTCATCAGCCATATCATCATCTGGAAATTCTTTCCAAAATTGATATAAATAAGCAAAACAATGCAAGACTTCATGTAATCTTGCTTTATCAGTTTGCAAGATATTAAGGACATGACAATAAGGATCTAAAAGAAATTCTAAAGTTGTTAACAATTCCCAAAAAGTGTCATCCATAATTATAGAATAAATTTCTCGTGATATTGCTAATGGTTCAGTTGCTCGATGTCGTTTTGAAGAAATAGATGGCTCAAATTTTGCAGCTAAAGACTATAAATAAAAAATTATTTAATATAAATAATATATATTATATTACTAGTAAAGATTTATTAAAAAAGAAAATTTCTTACACGCAAAGCTTCCTTAGTTGAAATTAAACTTTGACAGCAATTAAGATAACTGTTCCACCTGGTATCTCCAGGAATTGCAGGCTGAATGTATTTTCCATATATTTCCTTTTGAATGTTTCGAAGTTGACCTATAAAATATTTGTGATTTGCATTTTTAAAATAAGCCGCTAACTTTAGTGCTTGATCCGATGTTAATTTAAAATCTGGTAATGCCTTAAAGATATCCCCAACACACAAATTTATCTGATGAGCGAAACAAGGCAAAAAAACAATATTACGATATTGAATTCGAAGTCTTTTTCTAAAATTTTAATTTAATAAAATTAGTAAAATATAGTAAAGCATTTAAAAGTATTTATTAATTAAATAATTATTTACGTACCGTGCAGCATTGTAAGCAGGTGCACTATCTGTAACAATAGCTAAAAGTGTTATTTTCATCTTGTTTATTTCAGATATCATTCCTTCAGTTTTAGACATAACTTCAGTAGTTGTTGCACGCTCACAACTTATATCTTTAGCTTGCCATGCAAAAGGTTGCCCATCAGATGTTACGAGCACAGTTCCCATCAATTCCTGTTCACGAACATTTGTCCAACCATCAAAAGACATCGTAACTCCTATCCGATCTAATTTCAATTTTTCTAGCATTGTCTTATCAAGCTCTTCAACTGCATCACCCAAAATTTTATTAGATAAAGTTTTTCGATCTGGTAATTTGATTTCTGGATTAAGAAATTTAAATAATTCAATAACTTCTGAATTATTTACCCAATTCAACGGAAATCCACAAGAAATAGTAACTCGTAATATCAGATGATGGAATTTTTGATTTTCTGCAGTTGAAAGAGGCCGGCAAATCCATTTATCTAAAGGTCCATGATTTGACCATTGGGATGGAAGGGAAGATAAAGAAGAGCGGGATGAAACTGAATCTCTTCGTAATAATAGTTGTTGATTGGATGAATCATTCGTATTTACTTCCATTAAATTACTCTTTTTCATGGCAAGAGCAAATACTTTACTTTTTTCATCATTATCATACGCATCATGAAAGTTTCTACAATTTTTGAAATGAGTAATCAACCTTTCAGTTTTATCTATAATTGTTTTTAGCTCCAAACTATTTTCGCCAAGCTTTGTAAAACATGCTTTACAATAACATAAATTGTTGTTTCCGCTCTTTTTATTTGTTTTAACGATATAATTTTTCAAGCTTTGAACCATTACGAAAGTTAAAAAAAAGATGTAAATCATGATTATCGTCATATATAAAATAATGCGTATTACCATAAATAGTATGATACATGAGATACGATAAATAAATATATGCATTCTTATCATTTATTACTTTGCGTCTTGCATCTTTGGTTCAAATAAAAAAAATCATTTAAATTTTTTTTTTTCAAGATACTTCGTTCAAATGAACAATCTTAAATTCCATCCCATCTGTTACTAAAAAAAATGAAAAAAACCGTTCAGTATTATTTTTTAATTTAATATTAAAAAAAGTATTCTTCCACGTCCAAATGGCCCAACCTATTACAATTTACCTTCAAACATCCACATATATCTCAGAATCTGAGAGCTAGTATAACATTAAACAATAATTAATGCAATTTCTTTAAATAAATATTAAAGAAATATATAAGTAATATAACTTTGCACTCCATCATTCGTATTTACCTTAGAATTATATCTCACCTATTATAACATTGGATTTTCTTAAACCAAATGAATAAATATTATTAGTGAGCTGAACTTTATTTTTTTATTTCATAAGCAGTCAGTTCTTCAGATCTTTAGAGGCAAGTATCAATTAATTTTTTTTTAATTCATCTTCTTAATAAATGGTAGTTAATGTGGCTAATTTGTTATCTCACGTTCTTAAAAAAGAAAAAGAAATGACATTAATATAATTTCTTTAATAATTATTAAAAAAATAAAATCTAACTCAAAAATTACCTTCAGTTACAACTTATGAAATATATCATTAATATATTTTGAACAATTAGAATAATTATATTTTTTCTTTCTTATTTAAACTTTTTAAATCAGCAGCGAAGATAATTAATTTATTATGTTAAAACAGATAGTACAAAAATAAAATATAGTTCATTATTGATACGGGAATAATAAAAAAATAGTTAGAAAAAAATAAAATAAAATAGTAGTTTGGAAAATCGGAGATAAAATATAATAAACAAAAAAAAAAATTCTGTACGAATGTACGAAAATTGTACGAAATTGTACGAAAATTGTACGAAGTACATTCGTACAGTGTACGACCTCATCAAAATGCAACTGTACTAAATTGTACTGAGTACGTCGTACAATGTACGAGTACTGTACTTGTACGAAGATTTGGCTCGTACACCACATTTGGACAACCCTGACTATATTAATGTTTTACCAGATTAATTTTTTTTAACTTCTTAAATTAATAATGCATATTACTATTTTAACATATTTTCTCTTTATTCTAAAAATAAAATTTTCTTTTTCCATAAATTTCTTCACATGGGTTATTCACCAAATCTTTTCATGATAATTTTATTTTGCTTGATCTTAATGTGTTCTTCAAGTCACACCTTTTCTCTATATAAGATCTCACTTTCTATTCTCTTTTATTTCTCTTTACTTTTTTTCATTACAAATTTCACTTTTACACCTTCCATAAATCTTCACATAATATTTTCACTATGATTTCCTGTTGCTCTGCTTCATCAAATAAAAAGTTCCAAATTCATTACAAAGCTTAAAAGCTTTGCATAAAACAAAAATAAATCATCTTGAGGGTGGGTATCATATGCAAGGTTTCTAAGATATCTCTTTAATGAGGTTTAACTGTAGACAAAATTTCAAACTTATGTTCCAGTTCTTTAAATGGTTAATCTTTTGGCCTGTAAATGGGGTACTTGTACCTCCAGGACTAGTCTTGAATGAAAAGTATATAATTAATTCAACTTTATCAATTAATGTTTTTAAAATATGAAATAAGAATAGTTAAAGGGCTAAGAAAAATAAAGCAATGCTACCTTGGTTTGTATTGAATGAAGTTGTCAAAGATGAACTAATAAGTGATGATTTGAAGTTAACAATCTATCAATATGAATGATTCCAAGTTTATTTGTCCTTATTAAATCCAATCTTATTAAATCAATGTATTAAGTTAATTTTATTTTATATATGATAGAATTAAATTTTTCAATATCCGATTGACTTGTTCATATTTGTGACTTTATGAGGTATTTCACAAATGCATAAAGTGCAAATATCAGTTTCCTTTAGCAATTTATCTAAAATCCAATGAATTCAAGTATTTACTATATAGGCCTTATAAAAATTATACAATTATTTTTGAGAATAATTGTATTCATTTTGTATATTTGGCTATTTGTATATATTGTATGTATAATAAAAAACTACCAATTGCAATAATAATTAAGAAGTATTAAATAAAGTCTCATTATTATAAACTAGTGTACTTTTGGATATAGTAAGTGAGTTTATTTTTGAAAGTATACTAATAAATTTATAAAAGATTTTTTTATAACAATAGATTGTGTTAGTGAGATTTATAAAAAAATTTTCTATGATTTTTTTTTAATAACAATATATTGGTAATAGACAATTAACTTATTAACTGAAGTTAATAATTGTTTTTAGTAAGATTTTTTCTATAGTTCACAGTAACACTAATATTACTGATAAGTAGTATAAATAAAACAATAGATAACATTTAATAAGGTTAATAAAAAAATTTTCCAAGATTTTTTTAATGGTATAGTACAATAGATAGATATAATAAAATTTTCTGAGATTTATATTAATAACAATAGGTATGCTAAATTTTTGGTGATTATTTTTTTTAATAACAATAATAGATTGGTATCATAGTACAATGGATGGTATAGTACAATGGATAGATTTAATAAAATTTTTTGTGTTTTTTTTTAATAACAATAGATTGGTAATAGACAATAAAAAATGTTGCAAAAACATTAAAAACTGAACTGATAATGAATTGGCAAATCAGATTGGTTTTCAATAATTACTAGTCGCAGTAATAATTGTCTATTACCAATCTATTGTTATTAAAAAAAAGTCACCAAAAATTTTATCATACCTATTGTTATTAAAATAAATCCCAAGAAATTTTATACCTAGTATCTTTTGTACTATACCAATTAATTTGTCATAAAAAATTCTAGAAACTGATCTATTGTATTAATAAAAAACCTTAGAAAATTCTTTATATCTATCCATTATAAGTTATAACATACCAATCTGTTGTTATCAAAAAATTTTTTATATTGATCTAATGACTCTATTGTTAAAAAAAAAGTTCAGAAAATATATTTATATCAATCTATTATTAAAAAAAAAAATTCAGAAAATTTTTTTATATCTATTCATTGTACCAATCTATTGTTAAAAAAATCTCAAATTTTTTTTATATATCTTAATCTATTTTATAAAAGTTTATTAAGTTATCTATTACCTATTAGTAGTATTAGTATTACTGGAAAAAATTTTACTAAAAAACAATTATTAACTTAATAAGTTAATAATTGTTATTACCAATTTATTGTTATTAAAAAAATCACAAAAAACTTATTAAATAAATCTATTGTACTATAATACCAATCTATTGTTTAATATTAAAAAAAAAATACCCAAAAATTTTATCATACCTATTGTTATTAAAATAAATCCCAGAAAATTTTATTATATCTATCTATTGTACTATACCATTATATTATTAAAAAAAAAAATCCTAGAAAATTTTTTTATACCAAACTATTATTAAAAAAAAGTCTCATTAAATTTTTTTATAAATCTCACTAAACATAATCTATTGTTATAAAAAAATCTTTTATTAATTTATTAGTATACTTTTACAAAAGTACACTATTTTTTTGATTTTTAGCTAACAAAAACGTCAAGTATGATGTTTTTAGCTAATAAAAATCAAAATTTCCTTGATTTTTAATAACAAAAACGTCAAGTATGATGTTTTCAGCTAATAAAAATCAAATTTCTTTGATTTTTAATAACAAAAACGTCAAGTATGATGTTTTCAGCTAATAAAAATCAAATTTCCTTGATTTTTAATAACAAAAACGTCAAGTCTTACATTTTCAGCTAATAAAAATCAAATTTTTTTTGATTTTAATTACAAAATCATCAGACTTTTGATTAAAAAAAATCATTTTTTTTTGATTTTTTAATCACAAAAACGTCAAGTCTGACGTTTTTGATTAAAAAAATCATTTTTTTTTTGATTTTTTAATCACAGAAACGTCAAGTCTGACGTTTTTGATTAAAAAAATCATTTTTTTTTTGATTTTTTAATCACAGAAACGTCAAGTCTGACGTTTTTGATTAAAAAAATCATTTTTTTTTGATTTTTTAATCACAGAAACGTCAAGTCTGACGTTTTTGATTAAAAAATCATTTTTTTTTGATTTTTTAATCACAGAAACGTCAAGTCTGACGTTTTTGATTAAAAAAATCATTTTTTTTTGATTTTTTAATCACAGAAACGTCAAGTCTGACGTTTTTGATTAAAAAATCATTTTTTTTGATTTTTTAATCACAGAAACGTCAAGTCTGACGTTTTTGATTAAAAAAATCATTTTTTTTTTTGATTTTTTAATCACAAAAACGTCAAGTTGATTAAAAAAATCAATTATTTTGACGTTTTTGATTAAAAAAATCAATTAATTTTGATTTTTCAATCACAAAAACGTCAAGTCTGACGTTTTGATTAAAAAAAATCAATTTTTTTTTTATTTTTCAATCACAAAAACGTCAAATTTTTGACGTTTTTGATTAAAAAAAAAATTTTTTTTTTCACATTTTAATAAAAAATGATCAACATACTATTTCATGATCTGTCAAGTTAACATTCTTTTTGAGCAGCACAGTTAAACTCAGCGCAAAAAGTTTCCATAGTGAATGTTCACTTTCTCTGTACATGTACATGTACTGTACATGTTCATGTTCATGTTCATGTTCATGTTCATGTACATGTTCATGTTCATGTACATGTACAAGTACATAATAATATAAAGATTAACTGGAGACTTTTTTACCAAAAAGGCAATTTTTTTCGTATCCACGGCAACTGTGCATGTGGTGATTTTTAAAAATGGAATGGGAAAATTTTGGCGAAAATCTGGTCAAAATGGGATGATCGACTAAAATTTTTTCCCCTTAAAGATAAAAATTACCAGAAAATCTTATCTTTGGGTTAATATATGCAATAAAGTCGATTAAAATTTGAAAAGCTAGATTTAATAACTTAATTATATTTTCCAAAATTTAAAAGTGTAAATTCCTTATAGTTTGAGGATACTTAAAAAATGATTATAAATTATTATATAAATGTATTATACGTTTATTTAATTAAAAGTAATTTATACATATAAATAAAAGATATGATATATATATTTAAAAGTAAGAAAAATACGCCAAAAAATGTAATGCTGTCGGTACTTCATATTTGAATTTAAGTTATTCCCAGTAAAAAGTCCTGTACTGAATTCATATTAGGTTTGTATTGAATTTATACATGAGCCCGTTTGGTACGAAAAATTGGACCATAAATGGGATAAAATTAAAATAAATATGGCCAAATTTTATACCGAATGGGCTCATTTCATAATTGGCCTATATTTGGTACAAGAACTTTTTACTGGGATTCGATTTTAATATGTTTTCCTATATTGATTAAAAACAATAAGATTAAAACATTGTGTATTATAATTAATATTAATTAAATTCCATACCATTGTTTCGATCATTTCGAACTTCAATTTCTAATTCTTCAATATTACGCTTTTTAGAAGAATTTACAGTTGAAATCAATTGATTTAACAGTCTACTAGGGTAAATCACATTTGAGTGATAAATATTGGAAGAGCTTTGAAACGATAAACTAAAATTTAATATAAATAAACTAAATTTCATTTTTGTAATATCACGAATAAATATAAAAATACCATTGATTTTTATTTATATCAAGCTCATATTCCTTTGAAATGTATTCTTGAATTTAAATAGAAAGTTAAAATCAATTTAATATTTTTTATCATCTATCAATATACTGTATACTATATTATTATTTATGGTACATACCTTGTTTCATGTCAAATGAAATTCTTGAAGATGAATTGATTGATTCTGATTCAGGAATTAGAGATAGTGATTTACTAGTATAAATTATAATTGATTAATACTTATATCGAGACAGTGTTCCTTTGTTATGTATTCTAAATATTTATTTGTTAAAATAAAAATTTATAATTTGAAATATTAAAGGTAATATGTTGTGTACTGTACCTCGATTCATATTATTCAATGATAAATTTGTAGCGGAAATCAAAGAGGCTAACGATCTACTTGTAAAAATTGCTCCTGAATGAGGTTTTTTTGGACCAAGTTCTTTCAATTGTATTAATTCTATTCTTTTACTTTCAGCTAGTTTGAATTGGTTTGCAAGCTTATTTTTATACCAATTATAAGAAATTTCAATAATTTGATTTATAGAAGGTCTTTTCAATGGGTCAGAATTCAAACATTCTTTCATTAAATTAGCAAAACATTCGGGTGTATCATTTGTAATTTCAGGTCGTTTACCATCAATAATTTTATAAATAAGTTTGGTATCATGTTAACGTCATTAAAAGGTTTACAGCCTGTTGTTAATTCCCACATAACCATACCTAAACTATAAATATCAGATTCTTTTGAAAATTTAGCACCTTTAAATATTTCTGGTGCAATATAAGGTATTACTCCATATATTTTGTTATTTAATAAAGTGCTATTCGCAGGTTGCGATAAACCCAAATCACCGATTAACCATGCTTGATATGTTGTTAATAATATATTAACCCAAAGATAAGATTTTCTGGTAATTTTTATCTTTAAGGGGAAAAAATTTTAGTCGATCATCCCATTTTGACCAGATTTTCACCAAAATTTTCCCATTCCATTTTTAAAAATCACCACATGCACAGTTGCCGTGGATACGAAAAAAATTGCCTTTTTGGTAAAAAAGTCTCCAGTTAATCTTTATATTATTATGTACTTGTACATGTACATGAACATGAACATGAACATGAACATGAACATGTACAGTACATGTACATGTACAGAGAAAGTGAACATTCACTATGGAAACTTTTTGCGCTGAGTTTAACTGTGCTGCTCAAAAAGAATGTTAACTTGACAGATCATGAAATAGTATGTTGATCATTTTTTATTAAAATGTGAAAAAAAAAAATTTTTTTTTTAATCAAAAACGTCAAAAATTTGACGTTTTTGTGATTGAAAAATCAAAAAAAAAATTAATTTTTTTTAATCAAAACGTCAAGTTTGACGTTTTTGTGATTGAAAAATCAAAAATAATTGATTTTTTTTAATCAAAAACGTCAAAATAATTGATTTTTTTAATCAACTTGACGTTTTTGGATTAAAAAATCAAAAAAAAAGATTTTTTTTAATCAAAAACGTCAGACTTGACGTTTTTGTGATTAAAAAATCAAAAAAAAATGATTTTTTTAATCAAAAACGTCAGACTTGACGTTTTTGTGATTAAAAAATCAAAAAAAAATGATTTTTTTTAATCAAAAACGTCAGACTTGACGTTTTTGTGATTAAAAAATCAAAAAAAAATGATTTTTTTAATCAAAACGTCAGACTTGACGTTTTTGTGATTAAAAAATCAAAAATGATTTTTTTAATCAAAAACGTCAGACTTGACGTTTTTGTGATTAAAAAATAAAAATGATTTTTTTAATCAAAAAACGTCAGACTTGACGTTTTGTGATTAAAAAATCAAAATATTTTTTGACCAAAAACGTCAGACTTGACGTTTTTGTGATTAAAAATCAAAAAAAGATTTTTTTAATCAAAAACGTCAGACTTGACGTTTTTGTGATTAAAAATCAAAAAAAAATGATTTTTTTAATCAAAAAACGTCAGACTTTACGTTTTTGCTATTAAAAATCAAGGAAATTTGATTTTATTAGCTAAGAACGTCAGACTGACGTTTTTGTTATTAAAATCAAGGAAATTTGATTTTTATTAGCTAAGAACGTCAGACTTGACGTTTTTGTTATTAAAAATCAAGGAAATTTTGATTTTTATTAGCTAAGAACGTCAGACTTGACGTTTTGTTATTAAAAATCAAGGAAATTTGATTTTTATTAGCTAAGAACGTCAGACTTGACGTTTTATTATTAAAATCAAGGAAAATGATTTTATTAGCTAAGAACGTCAGGACTTGACGTTTTTGTTATTAAAAATCAAGGAAATTTGATTTTTATTAGCTAAAAACGTCAGACTTGCAAGTTTTTTTGTTATTAAAAATCAAGGAAATTTGATTTTTATTAGCTAAGAACGTCAGACTTGACGTTTTTGTTATTAAAAATCAAGGAAATTTGATTTTTATTAGCTAAGAACGTCAGACTTGACGTTTTTGTTATTAAAAAACAAGGAAAAATGATTTTATTAGCTAAGAACGTCAGACTTGACGTTTTTGTTATTAAAAATCAAGGGAAAATGATTTTTATTAGCTAAGAACGTCAGACTTGACGTTTTTGTTATTAAAAATCAAGGGAAATGATTTTTATTAGCTAAAAACGTCAGACTTGACGTTTTTGTTATTAAAAATCAAGGGAAAATGATTTTTATTAGCTAAAAACGTCAGACTTGACGTTTTGTTATTAAAAATCAAGGGAAAATGATTTTTTATTAGCTAAAAACGTCAGACGTTTTTGTTATTAAAAATCAAGGGAAAAATGATTTTATTAGCTAAAACGTCAGACTTGACGTTTTTGTTATTAAAAATCATGGGAAAATGATTTTTATTAGCTAAAAACGTCAGATTGACGTTTTTGCTATTAAAAATCAGGGAAAATGATTTTTATTAGCTAAAAAAGTCAGACTTGACGTTTTTGTTATTAAAAATCAAGGGAAAATGATTTGTTAGCTAAAAACGCAGACTTGACGTTTTTGTTATTAAAATCAAGGGAAAATGATTTTTATTAGCTAAAAACGTCAGACTTGACGTTTTTGTTATTAAAAATCAAAGGAAATTTAATTTTTATTAGCTAAAACGTCAGACTTGACGTTTTTGTTATTAAAAATCAAGGAAATTTAATTTTTATTAGCTAAAAACGTCATACTTGACGTTTTTGTTAGCTAAAAATCAAAAAAAAATAGTGTACTTTTGTAAAAGTATACTAATAAATTGATAAAAGATTTTTTTATAAACAATAGATTGTATTTAGTGAGATTTATAAAAAAATTTAATGAGACTTTTTTTTAATAATAGTTTGGTATAAAAAAATTTTCTAGGATTTTTTTTTTTAATAATATAATGGTATAGTACAATAGATAGATATAATAAAATTTTCTGGGATTTATTTTAATAACAATAGGTATGATAACATTTTTGGTGATTTTTTTTAATATTAAACAATAGATTGGTATCATAGTACAATAGATTTATTTAATAAGATTTTTGTGATTTTTTTAATAACAATAAATTGGTAATAACAATCATTAACTTATTAAGTTAATAATTGTTTTTTAGTAAAATTTTTTCCAGTAATACTAATACTACTAATAGGTAATAGATAACTTAATAAACTTTTATAAAATAGATTAAGATATATAAAAAAAATTTGAGATTTTTTTAACAATAGATTGGTATAGTACAATGAATAGATATAAAAAAATTTTCTGAATTTTTTTTTTAATAATAGATTGATATAAATATATTTTCTGAACTTTTTTTTTAACAATAGAGTCATTAGATCAATATAAAAAATTTTTTGATAACAACAGATTGGTATATTATAACTTATAATGGATAGATATAAAGAATTTTCTAAGATTTTTTATTAATACAATAGATCAGTTTCTGGAATTTTTTATGACAAATTAATTGGTATAGTACAAAAGATACTAGGTATAAAATTTCTTGGGATTTATTTTAACAACAATAGGTATGATAAAATTTTTGGTGACTTTTTTTTAATAACAATAGATTGGTAATAGACAATTATTACTGCGACTAGTAATTATTGAAAATCAATATAATTTGCCAATTCATTATCAGTTCAGTTTTTAATGTTTTTGCAATATTTTTTATTGTCTATTACCAATCTATTGTTATTAAAAAAAAACACAAAAAATTTTATTAAATCAATCCATTGTACTATACCATCCATTGTACTATGATACCAATCTATTATTGTTATTAAAAAAAAAATAATCACCAAAAATTTAGCATACCTATTTTATTAATATAAATCTCAGAAAATTTTATTATATCTATCTATTGTACTATACCATTAAAAAAATCTTGGAAAATTTTTTTATTAACCTTATTAAATGTAATCTATTGTTTTATTTATATTACTTATCAGTAATATTAGTGTTACTGTGAACTATAAAAAAAATCTTACTAAAAACAATTATTAACTTCAGTTAATAAGTTAATTGTTTATTACCAATATATTGTTATTAAAAAAAAATCATAGAAAATTTTTTTATACCAAACTATTATTAAAAAAAAATCTCATTAAATTTTTTTATAAATCTCACTAACACAATCTATTGTTATAAAAAAATCTTTTATTAATTTATTAGTATACTTTCAAAAATAAACTCACTCACTATATCCAAAAGTACACTAGTTACCACTATGAAGATCCCGATGGATAAATTTTTTTTTGTGAATGACATTAAGTCTAGAAAAAAGACTGGTTAGTGTTAATCTTATTTATAATAATATCATTTAATATTTGTAATTACCCTTCCGTAATTTTCCACAAAATATATAATTTTTCGCTCCATGAAATATTCATAAAATTCTTTTGCAAATAATTATGTAAATTACCGCCATTTGCATATTCCATTATTAACATGTAATCTTTTGTTTCAGGATCTCGCGTAACACCATGAATTTTTGTAATATATGGGCTATAACACTGAACAAGTGATTTCACCTAGAATAATAATGAATAATTCATAAGGACGCTTAAATATAATATTATTAATTAAATGTACTTACTTCATTTATAAAATAGGTGCTTATATCTTGCGAGTTAAATAATCTTTTTACGGCAACTATTTTATCTAACAAAGTCGCTGAATAGATGATACCATATCCTCCTTCCGCTATTTTCGCTAAATTTTTGATTTGAAAATATGGAATCCACTTAATTTGTGTATTAAAAAAACTTGCAAGTTTATTATGAATGAAATCATATACTTCTTGTGGTTTAAATGGTTCATAGAATGGATGGCGATTAGCAAAATCAGCAATTTATATTATTATGTACTTGTACATGTACATGTACATGAACATGAACATGAACATGAACATGTACAGTACATGTACATGTACAGAGAAAGTGAACATTCACTATGGAAACTTTTTGCGCTGAGTTTAACTGTGCTGCTCAAAAAGAATGTTAACTTGACAGATCATGAAGTATGTTGATCATTTTTTATTAAAATGTGAAAAAAAAAAAAAATTTTTTTTTTTAATCAAAAACGTCAAAAATTTGACGTTTTTGTGATTGAAAAATCAAAAAAAAATTAATTTTTTTTAATCAAAACGTCAGACTTGACGTTTTTGTGATTGAAAAATCAAAAATAATTGATTTTTTTAATCAACTTGACGTTTCTGTGATTAAAAAATCAAAAAAAAAATGATTTTTTTAATCAAAAACGTCAGACTTGACGTTTTTGTTATTAAAAATCAAGGGAAGCTAAAAACGTCAGACTTGACGTTTTTGTTATTAAAAATCAAGGGAAAATGATTTTTATTAGCTAAAAACGTCAGACTTGACGTTTTTGTTATTAAAAATCAAGGAAATTTGATTTTTATTAGCTAAAAACGTCAGACTTGACGTTTTTGTTATTAAAAATCAAGGAAATTTGATTTTTATTAGCTAAAAACGTCAGACTTGACGTTTTTGTTATTAAAAATCAAGGAAATTTGATTTTTATTAGCTAAAAACGTCAGACTTGACGTTTTTGTTATTAAAAATCAAGGAAATTTGATTTTTATTAGCTAAAAACGTCATACTTGACGTTTTTGTTAGCTAAAAATCAAAAAAAAATAGTGTACTTTTGTAAAAGTATACTAATAAATTAATAAAAGATTTTTTTATAAACAATAGATTGTGTTTAGTGAGATTTATAAAAAAATTTAATGAGACTTTTTTTTAATAATAGTTTGGTATAAAAAAATTTTCTAGGATTTTTTTTTTAATAATATAATGGTATAGTACAATAGATAGATATAATAAAATTTTCTGGGATTTATTTTAATAACAATAGGTATGATAACATTTTTGGTGATTTTTTTTTAATATTAAACAATAGATTGGTATCATAGTACAATAGATTTATTTAATAAGATTTTTGTGATTTTTTTAATAACAATAAATTGGTAATAACAATCATTAACTTATTAAGTTAATAATTGTTTTTTAGTAAAATTTTTTCCAGTAATACTAATACTACTAATAGGTAATAGATAACTTAATAAACTTTTATAAAATAGATTAAGATATATAAAAAAAATTTGAGATTTTTTTAACAATAGATTGGTATAGTACAATGAATAGATATAAAAAAATTTTCTGAATTTTTTTTTTAATAATAGATTGATATAAATATATTTTCTGAACTTTTTTTTTAACAATAGAGTCATTAGATCAATATAAAAAATTTTTTGATAACAACAGATTGGTATGTTATAACTTATAATGGATAGATATAAAGAATTTTCTAAGGTTTTTTATTAATACAATAGATCAGTTTCTGGAATTTTTTATGACAAATTAATTGGTATAGTACAAAAGATACTAGGTATAAAATTTCTTGGGATTTATTTTAACAACAATAGGTATGATAAAATTTTTGGTGACTTTTTTTTAATAACAATAGATTGGTAATAGACAATTATTACTGCGACTAGTAATTATTGAAAACCAATATGATTTGCCAATTCATTATCAGTTCAGTTTTTAATGTTTTTGCAACATTTTTTATTGTCTATTACCAATCTATTGTTATTAAAAAAAACACAAAAAATTTTATTAAATCAATCCATTGTACTATACCATCCATTGTACTATGATACCAATCTATTATTGTTATTAAAAAAAAATAATCACCAAAAATTTAGCATACCTATTGTTATTAATATAAATCTCAGAAAATTTTATTATATCTATCTATTGTACTATACCATTAGAAAAATCTTGGAAAATTTTTTTATTAACCTTATTAAATGTAATCTATTGTTTTATTTATATTACTTATCAGTAATATTAGTGTTACTGTGAACTATAAAAAAAATCTTACTAAAAACAATTATTAACTTCAGTTAATAAGTTAATTGTTTATTACCAATATATTGTTATTAAAAAAAAATCTCATTAAATTTTTTTATAAATCTCACTAACACAATCTATTGTTATAAAAAAATCTTTTATTAATTTATTAGTATACTTTCAAAAATAAACTCACTCACTATATCCAAAAGTACACTAGTTGATGATAATTATTAGTATTAATTTTTGTAACTTCAAGAAATTCTTCCATATTGATGATATCGTCATTAAATTTAAACGTAATAAATGATTCCGTAATTCCAAATATTATATTTGTTGTTAAGCAATATCTACATCCAATGTAAATTATAAGACAGTATTGACACCATTTTTGACAATCAGAAATAAATCCTAGGTGTTTATCACAAACTCTACATTGACCACAAGTATCCCACCAAGGTAAACAAAGAATTGAAATGGTTTTATTAGTTAAAGTTGATTTAATCCATCCAGAGAATAATCGATCATCTAAACTCGAATAAACGGGAAACCCTAGTTGGTAAATTAGTTTTTCACATAATAATTTACAGTATTTATATTCAAAATCCGACCAAGAAATTTTATAAGAAAAAAGTTTTATAATGAAGAAAGACTATCTTCATGAAAACAGGATTACAACTATATGAAGCAAATGGACGAGTATCCGTACTTATATCTATTATATCTATCGTAATTTTAATATGTATAAACAAGCAAGTATCGCAATATTTTTGACCATCTATCATCGTAAGTCTATTTTTACAGTCTTCCCTATCATCGAAAGGAAAAAATAAAATAGGTACAGGACAAGATTTTGAATTTAGACTAACGCTCATTGACTCCATGAAATAAAGTTATTAATGAATTTGAAACTGTAAAATTATAAATTTATATATAATTATTCGGTGTTACACTTATTTCGGTATATTTCTTTTTTTTCTATAGAATGTTTCATCTAAATTTTAGAAATTTCTGATACACAAGCAGTGCATTTACCTTAATTTGGTAATTTTGAATAAATTTTAGAAGGTTCCCTACCGATGATAAATTTGCGTCATCATATATTGGTTTCGCAAGTTTGATCAACGCATACTTACCATACATTTAAGGTTATGATGTTATACAAATTGGTGATATTCAAAAATTTTCTTGTATGATTAGTTAAAATTTTTTCTTTAGCGACGCGCCTTTGAAAACGCTATATTAAACAATTACAAGAATTATACCGATCACAAAGTTAATATTTTTTATTAAAATATAAATTTATATGCTGGTAAATAATTTGTTTTAAAAGGTATAAACAAAAAAAAAAAATATTAAAAAAATATTAAAATTATTCATTCTTATCAATCACAAATATTTTGCGGCATATCTAATTTTAAATAGTGAATATTTTTGGAATGTCAGTTTCTTCTAACTTTCTCTACTAATTTTGTAAGTTCACATCACATGTTCTGCCTGCTATATCTATTGCTCTTATCTAAATTTCCTCCTAATTACTTTGCAAAAATAATTCCCCGAAAAGTATTAGTAGAATTCACTGGTTTGGAGATGGATCACGAATTAATTATTATAATTAATATAAAAATGAATAAATATATAGATACACGGATATACTGAACTAATGCTATTAAGGTTTCAATCTATTTTAATTCTTAATATTCTACTTCTATTTTAAATTTTGCATCCTATACTAAGTTATGATCAACTTATAAGAATTTAAATAGAAGGTTTCAAAAAAATTTCACAATTATCTTTTGACTGAATGAACTATAAAGAAAAAAAATTATCATTAAAATATTTATTTAATAGTATCAATAATATAAAGTAACATTTTTATGTTATGAGATTTTTAGAATTAATAGTTACTCGTCACGTTATAGGTATTTTTTATACAACTTAGTGGTAAATCAACCAATTAGTAAATGTCTGATAAAAATTATTATTATTATTTTTCATTTTTTTTTGATAATATAATATTAATTTTTCTTCTTTCTTTTATTTTTTATATGAAATATTATTCAATTAATAGTGATCGTAATGGTCGTGATTATAATTTATAAAATTTATGGTATATCTCAAAATCCAGATACAGTACTAACACTGAACATATAAAGTGTAAAATAACGCGAAAATATCTAATTTTACATCAAAATAACATTAAAACAACAGGATTTTATTTGCTATCTAAAAGTTTTGACCGTAACTTTAATCTCCAAGTATTTAAGTATATGTAAATGTATTTTGAACAGAAACTGATTAATTTTCATCCCGCCAAAATGAAATTCTGTGATATGTGAAAATTTTACGACTATTGTTTGTGTTTGTGTGGCATGAAAATCTACAATATAATAAATTTTATAGTTTGCTGGATTAATTAGTCTACCCTAGTGTCATACTAACTTCCATAGTAAACATTTTTTTTTATTAATGGAATTACTTTTATTCCATAAGTAAACTCAATTATCATCATAATTTAAAATAACTTAATTTTATGTGACGTCAGGCAGGTATCAATAAGAGATATGATTGATAGCGTATATTAAATTTATAAACTATTTTTAAACTTTAAAAATTAAAATTAATTTAACTTTAAAACTAATTTAAAAATTTTAAATTTAAATAAAATCATAGTACTTTATTATTATTACTGCCCCGGTCAATCTATATTTTTTTATTCAGTTACCAAAATATGCGTCTTGATCTCTCAAGTTCAATATTTTGTATTATAATGTATTGTAATTAAGAAAATATGATTAACATCATCGTCAAAAGATTAAAAAGTTGAAAATTAAATAAATTTTAATATGAAATAAAAAAATGAAGGTAGCTTGATTTCATAGTTGTTTTGTTTCTTTATTCACAATGAAAGGATGACCTTTATATTCTAGCTAATGGTCATTTTTTTTATCAAAAAAGGTAAAGAACAGGGCGTTTTTTTTTTTTGAGAAAAATAAAAAACTTTTTTATTAGAAAATTAGTAGGAGAATAAGAAAAGTAACATTTTTTTTTGTTCCTTTAATGCTTTCGATGATTCATATTCATACTACATAAAATTCTAATAATTAAAAAATCTACGCTAGTACTGCTTGTTCTGTTATTATGGTTACCACCCCAGTGATCAAGTATAGTTCTTCATTCTCTGTAGTAGAGACTCGGTGCAAATAAATAAATTACGAATTCTATTTAACAAATTTCAAGCTTACAGAGAAAAACACATACCTTGACAGGCTTCTTAAATTTTATTTCATATGTTAGATTGCTTAAAACTTTCCATAGTCTACTATAAATAAATTTTCAGTTCGTCTTGAATCTTGACTTTTTTTTAGGATAAGCTTTATATTCGTGTAAAAAATTCTATTAAACTGTCGTGTTCCAATCATTAGAATTACTACAGTAGGATTGGAATCGATTAATCGAAAATCGACAAAACATAGTAAAATCGATTCTCGAGAATCGATTCTCAGCAATTTTTTACATATAAGTTAACCTAACTCCAAAGTAATTTTTCATGCCGGCCAAGTGCTGATTATTTTTGCTGAAATTAGAACTGATTTAAAGTCCGATTGGTCGTCTATAAGAAAAATCTTGAAAAGGTTCGATTTTCGATTTCAATCCCTATACTACAGTCAGTGATACCAAAAGATATCTGTAAGTTTAATTACGTGCTTTCCAGCTGAGATCTCTCCTTGTGTAGTATCATTGATCATGGGTGGTTCATAACTAATCAAACATTGACGGCTATACCATAAACATAGCTAAGTCAGCATTAAATGATCGTCAGCCTTTTATTTTACTTTTACTGTTAATCAATTCCAGATCTCCAAATTCACGTACTACATTTCTAAGAATTCATTGGTCCTTCCATCCAGCGAAAGAGAATAAATATTTTTTAGCAGTAAAATACAGAAAAAAAATGGCAAAAGCTTTATTTTCCACCTTTCTAAAGTTTTTTATTTAAAAAATTTATTTAAATTTATTAAATATATTTGATTCATCACTATCACTAAGATATATCTTTAAATGTTTTAAATAAAAATTGAAAGTGTCTATTAATATATAATTGGGTAAAAATTAATTTTTTTAAAAAAATTTGGTTGACTTGGTTAGAGACATATGTACTGTTCGAAAATAATCTGAATAAATTTTCTAGTACTTATTAAAAAACGAAGGAATATTAATAATTAAACTCAAAAACCTATTTGGATAATAGTCTTAATAAAATTACTTATCGTTCAGCCCAATAGGATCATGCAGATTTTCATAGTCCGATATTTTTATTAAGCATATGATTATACATATAATTGATATAATAAGTTGATGGTGTAAATGAAAATTTTTATAGAAAAAGTTTAAATAAATTAAAAATAGCATAAAAATGAAATTAATAGAAAGTCAATATAAAGCTTATTTATAACTGATTATAATTAAATGCATGATCCATTGATTGGTAAAAATGGCTACTACGTAGCTCATTTTTATCCAATCATTCAGTCCTGTGACGAGCTAGCTACTCCGTCATCCAATAATATATATAAAGTATTTCTGCTGATCGCAAATTATTAACTAGAGCACATGATGATTTATTGCTTACTAATTAGGATATTGTCCGGTGACTTTGCCGTGCATTGAAGATCACTTTCAAAAAATAAATATAAAATTGGAATAAAAAGCAAATGGGACTCTAACCAACATAATACAGGATGACCGCAGTACACTCACAAATTACTAATATTCCACTTGAACTCTTTATTGAAATTTGCTCTTTTTTACCACCAGTTGATTTATTCACACTTTCTCAAGTGTGTCGTAAATTTCGCGGATATTTATGTGCTCCAAATTCTTTTATTACTCAACAAATATGGAAGGAATCTCGTTTAAATTTTATGCCAAAAGAAGATATGTCTCCACCAGAAGGCATGAGCGAAGAAAAATATGCTGAATTATTAATTACAGAACGAGGTTGTCAAATTTGTAAACGAACTAAAGAATGTAAAATATATTGGGAATTTACAATTAGGTGTTGTAAAGAATGTCATTCAAATAAAACCGTAGGGTAAATATGTAGTAGTAATTAATTATTTACATTTGTAATTTATCATTTCAAACTAACTGATTTTTTTTTTAAAAAATAATAAATTAGTTTGATTGGATTGGTCGATTATCCATCAGAATTCGTTGATATTATGCCACATACCACTGAGCTACTATGTGATAAATATTATTGGAAAGAACAAGTAGATTCTGCATATGCTCAATATAATGGTTTATCAAAAGAAGAAAAGAAAATTTGGTTGGATAATAGAAAACAAACATTTGATTCTATAATGAATTATGCTAGCCAACGTGAATTACGTGAAATAAAATTATTAGACTATTATTGTTGTTTTCAACCTCTTGATTTATATTCACCTTATTTTTTCTCTGATATATTTCCTTCAGTATATGATTTTTACCCCCAAACTCCACAACCTTCACAACCTTCACTTTTATCTCCGTACAGAAATTTTTTTGAGGAAGAGATTGAAAATGAATCACGTTTTAATGCAAGCATAAGACAAAATCAAGATTTCCTTGAAAATTCTAATGAGTAATAGAGAGATAATTATTAAGACTAATAAGAAAAAGGTGAAGGGGAATTAAATAATAAATTTAATAAATTTAACATAAAAATAATGTAAGAATTTTAACAATAAGTTTCTTGTAAATATGGTTAAGTTAAATAAATATATGATTACTTTTATATGTATTTTAAATAATAAAATAAAAAATATATTTTGGAAATAAATTAAATTGATAAAATATTTTAAAAGTTTAACGAAAAAAATATATATATATATATTTTCAATATTAAGACTGTATATTCGATGTAATATAACGAATAATAAATTTGGTTGTGTTGTCATAATATAATAAATAATAATTTTATTTTATGAACTGCCACCAATACTCCCAATACTAATGATATTTTTACGTGAAATAAAAAAAAAAGACTTCAGTTTAATCAAAATGAAAGAAAATATGTGTAATAGTTATTTCACGGATATCAATTATTTTCACTGCGCAGCCGTGAAGTTCATGATATTCCAGTGACTCCGTGAAATAACTGATTTATCCCACGGTATCCTCCTTTTAATATACTTATTTTGACTAAATAATTGTTATAGGCTTTTTACCCATCTTTTAATAAACACCACCTGTGAGAATATCAAGAAAAAAAACCACAAATTTTAACTAGGAACCGTGGGATAAACACAAATATTACTCGCCAAATATTAGCCTTCTTTCTGAACTTCTTATTGAATCTTCTCCCTTCTATCAATAGTTGATTATCCCAGGTATGTTATGAATTCCGCTGATATTTATATGCCACTAAATTTGGATGGAATCTTGCTTTATTGAAAGGAATTGAAGAACTGAAAATATGTTGAAATAATAACGGAACAAGTGTCAAGTGTAAACGATTTAAATAATGTAAAATTTATTGGAAATTGAATCTTTGATGCTGTGAAGAACGGGTTTAAATATAAATAAACCATAACATAAATTTTCTACCTAAATAGAATAACACATTTGTAATTTATTGGTTTTTCTTAAAAAAAATAAAAATAAAAATTAAATTAGTCTATTATGCCATGATATCTTGCATTTTAATTAGATGATAAAAAAATTATATCTATAAATGATATATTAAACAATGCAAATTACAAGAGGATTTATCTTCGATTTTACCATCATTATACATACTCTGTCATACTGTAAATTTATGATTTACGACTTAATTTCTGTCCTCTAACTATTCCGTCCACAAAAAGCTCAGATTTTTTGCTAAGGAAGATAAAATATACCAGACACAACTTGGTTAATTATATCTTTAACATACTAAGATCAAGACAATTTCTTAATCTTGAAAATTTTGATAGTCAAAAAAAATGACAACTTATATCAAACCGAAAATAAAAGAGGCAGATTGAATCAAAATAATAAATTTAATACCTTATCATTAAAATTTCCTTTTTTTTTTAAAAAAAAAAGATATATTTTTTTTTACGTCAGAAAATTTGATATTCATTAAATGGAACTGAATACGTAATGTAGACGTAATCATGCATTGAAGATCCCATTCAAAGAGATAAATTTGTTTCAAAAATTCATGTAGTACACTCACCAATTATGAATTTTTCTCCTGAAATCTTCATTGAAATTTGTTCTTTTTTACCACCAGGTGATTTATTCACACTTTCTCAAGTGTGTCGTAAATTTCGTGGTTATTTATGTGCCCCAAACTCTTTTGTTACTCAACAAATATGGAAGGAATCTCGTTTAAATTTTATGCCAAAAGAGGATATGCCTCCACCGGAAGGCATGAGTGAAGAAAAATATGCAGAATTATTAATGACAGAACGAGGTTGTCAAATATGTAAACGAACTAAAGAATGTAAAATATATTGGGAATTTGCAATTAGGTGTTGTAAAGAATGTCATTCAAATAAAACTGTAAGGTAAATATTGTATTTAAATAGCAGTTAATTAATTACGTTTGTAATTTATCATTCTCGAACTAGCTAATTTTTTTTTTAAAAAAAACATAATAAATTAGTCGGATTAGATTGATTGATATTGAATGTCCATCAGAATTTGTTGACATTATGCCATATACTCATACTGGATTTACCATATGTAATAAATATTATTGGAAAGAACAACTAGATTCTGCATATTCTCAATATTATGGCTTATCGAAAAAGAAAAAGGAAATTTGGCTGAATAACAAAAAACAAATATTTGATTCTATAATGAATTATGTTAACAAACGTGAATTACGTGAAATTGAAGAAAGAGAAAAATTAGATGTTTATTTTTGTTTTTATCATTATCCTCACTTATTTCATACATGCTGTGATTTGCATTATTCACTACTTAATTTACACATCCAAACTCCTACACGACCTTCTCGACCTTCACGATCTCCACTTCCACCTCTGTCCAGGTTTTTTGTTAAAAAAATTAAAGATACACCATCAGCTATACCTAAGTTCCTTCAATGTCATATTCAGAGACTTGAAAATGTATCACATCAGTCTTCTTCTAATGCAAGCATAAGACTAAATTCAGTAAATAATTTCCTTGAAAATTCTAATGAGCAAAAAAGTGATAATTTTATTAAAACTAAAAAGAAAAAAGATAAAAGGGAATTAAATAATAAATTTAATAGATTTAGCATGAAAATGAAAGGAAAGAATTCTAAAAATAAATTTGCTCATAAATATGGTTAAGTTAAATGAATATGCGATTACCTTTATTTATATGTATGTACTTTAAATAACAATAATTTAAATATATTTTGGAAAGAAATTAAATTTGAAATTTTAAGTTAAATATTTAAAAGTTTTACGAAAAATTTATTCAATTTTTCAACATTAAGGCTGTTCAATATGTTATATTCGATGTAATCAATGAATAATAAATTCGATTATATTCTCTTATTAATGGACATCTTACTATAGTATAATAATAAATAGCATAAACTGTTACCAACGGAATCTTGATGGTCCATAATCCCGACACCAAAATCCTGAAAGTTCTAAAATCCTAGCAAATAAAAATCTCGACAGTCACAGAATCCCAGCGATTAAAAATCTTGCCGGTGAGATCCTAAAATTTTGAAGTAATTAACCATTTTAAATTGAAATGATAAATTTTTTGTTTAATCTAATTAATATAATTATTAATATCATTAATGCAAAATAAATTAACTTGAACAACTACTTGTTCCTATTCTTTTTGTGAAAACAGTCGATACTTTACAAAAAAAAATTTAGATATTTTGTGATAGTAGTAATGCAAAATTGCCGAATACTATATACGGAGATGGATGTTGTTATCATTGTGCCATGCAGTGGTACATGACAACAATCATTCAATATTGATCGTAATATTGAATAACGAAGTGCCTAATAACGGCTGGTAGTCTTAAGTGACGGATCATGATAAATTAGTCAATTTTGCTCGTATTCGCCATGTTACATCATTTATTGCCGGATATCATTCATTTCCGGCAATAAATGACGTAACATAGCGGAGAAAAATTATTAGCATCATCTTATGGGACACAGGATATAAAACTTTAAGAATCACATCATTTTTTAAATTGTAATACGCTTAATTTAAAATTTTTTTTTTTCGGGATTTTAGTATCAGGATTTGGTTTATAACTATTGGGATTCTGATCTGTCAGAATTTTGGGACTGTCAGGATTTTAGTGTCGAGATTATTGACTGTCAAAATTATGGATGTCAGGATGTTGTGGTAAACCCGTGAGTCACCAACACATGATATTTTCACGCGAAATAGAAAAAAAGACTTACAGTTGACTAAAATGAAAAAAACACAGATACTCGCCAAATACTAGCCTTCATCCTGAATCTATTGAATCTGTTATCTTTATCACTAGTTGATTTATTAACACTATCCCGCCAGTATGTTATGAATTTCGCTGATGATTATATGCTGGAAATTCTTTGGTAACCCAATAAATTTGGAATAAATCTTGCTCTAAAGAAAGGAATGAGGGAAGGAAAATATGTTGAATTATCAATAACGGAACAAAGTTGTTAAATGTAAACGATCGAAAAATGTAATATTTATTGAAATTTTGTATCTTGATATTGTGAAGAAGGTTTTATCAAATACAAATAAAACCGTAACATAAATTTTGTATCTAAATAGAATAACACATTTGTAAGTTATTCAGTTACTTTTTGGAGATTAGTAATAAAGTAAAAAAAAAAGATAAATCAAAATTCATTTTATCGTACATTTTATTTCACTCAACAAATATCTGAAGACATTATTGTGAATTCAAATACTCAACAGATATGACAAAAAAAAGTTGTAGTCACGTGATTTTTGTCCTGCATTATGGCATTACACACTGATAAATAAATGAGTTAAAGGCTTCACCTAAAATTTGTGACGCAATCTGCAAATTTGATGTTGATTACGATTTTCTTGAGAAAATAATCAATATATATATATGAAAATTAAATAAGTTTTTTTCGATTACATATACAGAAGGGATCGAAACGGCGCAGCATATTTTTGTTTACAGAGGAAGTTGGAGACATATTTGGACTAAATTTTTCCAATTCCAATACAAAATCCACATCATTGGTGTAAACACTATCATTAAAAATAGATAAGTATCATCACTCTGCAAGAGCTAAAAAACCAAATAAAATAATCAACATTAAATCAGAATAATGATGATTTTACTACATACGAATTTGTATTATATGAAAATTTCATAAATAGTTTAACAAAAAAGTGGAAAGATATAAAGGAAAGATTGATGGAAAAAATAAGAATGATTTAAGAATATAGAAATGACTTGGTAGTGAATAGTGAATGATTGTAAATAACTTTAATGGAAAGATAAGTAAATAGGGGATCACTAAAAATAATTAATGAGAATTTATTAATGACTTGAGTTAATAAATCTCTATTAATGTAAAAGTTTAAGAATAAGTGACAGAAGCATTTAAATTTAGACAATAATGGCATTGATAAGTATAATTTACTAATCGTAACTTGGGCTATGATTGCATAGGCACTTTGCTATTGTAATAAATATCAATGACACGCAATAAAGAGTGTATTAATTTTCTTCAAAATTTGCTACCCATTAGACGTGATAAATGTATGATTGGTATTCTATTTGTATCGACTATTGACGGTTGTAACCCACCGATCATGACCGCGATCGATACCGACCGTTTTGGCTGACCATGACAAGTAACTTTAGTCATATCTAATCAATTAGGAATGTGAGATATATCATTATCTCAAATGTACTGTAAATCTGCGGTTTCTTGTGTGAAAACGGGTCAATATCATCATATTGTCCATCGTAAATATCAGCTAATATTTTCATCGACGTTCCAATATGTCCGATATGCCCATTTTGTCGTACGTTTTTCGAAATGAGTGAGCTAATATTTATGAAAACACGATATTATTATTTTTCTTAACCAGTGATCCCTATAAAAATTTTATCCATTATTTCTATATAAACTCCATAAAAGTGAGCCTTTCTCGGATCAAAATGTATGTAATTCGATAAATTCCATGATGTAAGATTATTAATTCCTGAAATATGAATTTTTTACGGAAAAAAAGATGGAATATAAAAAACGGATCGACTTTTTTTACAGAGAATCTATAGAAAATTATAAGTGTTGAGATTTGATAATTATTAATCCAGTAAAGTATGAATTTCCCTAATATTATAGTGATGACTAAAGTAATTTATTCGTGACTAGCAGTCACCGTTGCTTCGCACCGGGACCAATGAGTTTGTTTAAATAGAAAATTTAGTATTATAATGTAATTCTAAGTAAATTAAAGAATAGTTACACTAGTTTTTTGTTTATAATTGGAAATTTAATATATAGTTAATAATTAGTTAACAAAAAAATAATAGAATAAGATATATTAAATCATATTTATAATATTAGAATGAATATAAATTATAATTACAATAATGTAGATATTTATATTAATGATTTGACGTTTGAGTGTAGAATGAAATTCGGATTAATTAAGGAATTGTGAAAAATAATCATTATCAATAATATCAATAAAAATTGATTAATTTTTTAGAAGTATTTTCGAAAAAACTTTGTTATTATGAAAATACTACAAATATTTTTATTAATTAATTATTAATTTCATAATTATATCTTATTATTTTATATTACGTCAATCTTAAACTTATAACAAACTTAGGAAAAATATTTGAATAATTAAATGTATTAGAATCTGTTCATTTCACTTAATATTATTCTTTTGATAATCATTTTACTCGATAAGTTATTAATTTAATTAAACCATTTGAAATAAAATCTTTATTCAAAAATCTGGTGATTATTTAGAGGATTTCGGATATGGATTTGGTTATAATAATCTATTGATTTTTTCAATTAATTATAAAATATTGTAAAAATATCAATTTTTTTTGATTTTTATGAATTTGAAAATCAAACTATTTATCCGGCGTTCAATTTAATTGAAAAAAATCTTAATCATCTTTCTATCTTCTATCAACGTCGGTCAATTTTCCTACATGTTATATTGATTTTTTAAAAAAATAATAATTTTGTAAATATATTTAATATAATATTTTATTTCTTTAAAAAAAAATCAAAAAAAAATTTGGGGAAAGAAAAAGGATAAAGAAAGAAATCGGTTTAAAAAAAAGGGAAATTTCTGAAAAAAAAAGGAATCTGAAAAAAAAGTACCGCCTAAAAAAAAAGATCGAAAAAAAATAATATAAAAAAATCGGGATTATTTAAAAATAAAATTTTCAGTTTGGGAAAAAAAAATTAAACTTAAATGGGAAAAAAAATGAAATTTTTCGGTTTGAAAAATGGATTAGTTGAATAGTTTTTTGACCATAAATAGATCAGAGGAGGCATGTCACGGGTACTAATTATATTTCAAGTTACACAATTCAAAATTATTTACTGTTATGCCCAAACGTCAGACAATTTTTTTTAGTTATATAGATTTATTAAAAAATTTATTATCTGTTATAGATTAATTAATTAATATTGTTATGTATCTTTATAATAATTAAAAACAATCTCACTAAAAAAATTTCGTTGATATCAAAAAAAAAAATTTTCCACGCAAATTTATTAGTTGGGAAATAATATCTCAATAAAAAAAAATTTTCACGCGAATCTATTAGTCAGAAACAATATCATTGACTAAAAAAAATCTCACTAAACATCGAAAAAGCCGTAGGACATAGTTCTAATCTGATTATAGTCTTGACCCAAACCAAAAAAGAATAAACAATATTTTTTGGTTAAAAAAAAAACCAAAAATATTGATAAATTCTGATTAAAAAAAAATCCCCTAAAAAAAAATCCAAAAAAAAGAATAAGAAAATTTTGGTTAAGTTAACCGAAAGAAAGAATAATAATAAAAAGAGGGATAAAAAAATTAATAAAAAAAAAAGGCTAAAAAGGTAGTTTCAGTCTTTACAGTAAAAACCGAAAAAATAAAAAAAAAATTATTATTATAGAGTCATGGTAACTAAGAGAGCAGAAATGACCGCAAATAAAATGCAATTAATAGAAAAATTATACTTTTTTTTGTTAGTATTAATCCATCAGAATAAAAAAAATCCAGTTAAAATTTTTAATTAACCAAAAATGTATTAGTTTAAAGATTGGTAGGAAATTTCCTTAATTATGACTTGATAAATACGAAATATATCGGACGCAAGAATATCACACTTTCAATGTTACTAATCCAAATATGACAAAATTTTTTTAATTAGATAGATTTAATTAGATAGATTAGTAGAATATATAGCAATGTTGCCGTTATATCAAATGTTGAACCTGTTGCTCAAGTATCCTTACACTTCCAATGAATAATACTGGATTTTAATATTTACGCACTGAATTTTTTTTAATATGTAATGTTATAATACAATATTTATAATAAAAATTTATTTAAAAAAAATATGCATAAAAGAAATTTAAAAATTCAAATAATAGTAAGTTATGTCGTATAATTTGACCAATACCCAAACCATAATTTTTTAAATGCTTAATCTTTTTTTGATTTTTGATCATCTGACGAAGGACTTATAATGAAACCAATGAATTTAATTAATTTAACAACAATTATTCCAATGATACTAAGAGCGATACCTATTAAAATTGCATGAATATCAAGATTATATGCTCTAATAAATCCCATCCTAGTTTCAGCAGGAACCCATTCCTTTAAAAAGTCATCATCGACATATTCAACAAAAGAACTGCTATGTAAAATATATTCAATTAAATCAGCAGCTCTATATTTTCTCTTACTATTAATTTTAGCTAAAACTTTTAATCTCTCTGAAATATTCTTTACGTTCTCTTCTTTTAATAATAAATCCATTTTATTTAAAATATTATTAACATCCAAAGTGGTCAATTTTAATAATGATGCTACATCAGCTGAAACTAATTTTTGAGCGTTACCCATCTGATCACCAACAAAGGTAAAACTAACATAGGAGTACCAGTATAAAGAGATTCATGAGCTCTTCCTGCACCTCCATGATTAAAAAATAATTTTGTATTAGTATGATTAAGTATAGCAAATTGTGGAACAAACTCTGCAATATGGATATGTGGATGTTCATTATTTAGAATTTGCGAAGCTTGAATTTGTGTACCATCAGATAATTTTAATGTTGGATAAAAATAATCTTTTGGTGTCTCAACTAATGCCCAAACTACACCGTCAATTATTTTTTTGTTAATTGCTTCAATAAACGATTGTAAAAGTTTACTATTATTATCAGTGGTTGTGGAGTAAAGTGTACCAAAAGATACATATAAAACGCGTTCGTGCCATTATAAAATCAGAAAGTTCAGGCGTGAGTGGTGGATATTCTTCTGATAATATCGGACCAATTTCCTAAGAAAGAAGAGATTAAAGATTGATATTTCATATTAATATAATAAAAGTAATAATATATTTACCTGAATATACGGCGGCAAAGTTTGTGGTAACTTTAAGAATGAAAAAAAAAATCGTTTTTACTAATTTAAACAAAATTCGATAAATAATAATTAATTACCTCAAAACCAAAGAAAGTATCAATCAAAACTAAAGAAGCTTTAAAACCTCCAAGAGTCAATTGACCAAGGTCAACATTCATTTGTTTTCTCATTTCATTTAACTGATTTGTAAAGTCACTTAACGAATAAACATATCGAAACACTTGAATAAAATTACATCTAAATCTTTCCCAAATTGATTCATTTTCTAATGAAATGTTACAGCCTAAAATTGGGTCAAATTTATATGGTTTAGGATCCACGACTAAAAAAAGAAAATTTTTTTAATAATGATTTTTTTTTTTTAAAAAAAAAAAAAAAAAATATTTGTAACTACTTTGAAGTGCTGAAACTAACACAACAACGGGTTTCTTTAGTGTGTTAGCAACATCTACACAGGCTTCATTTATCAGTAAATCGCAAAATATTAAGTCAATATTATAATCTTCAACAACACTTTTGTATTTTTCGTATGTTCTTTTGTAGGATATTACGCCTATTTCCCAGAGACTTTTCATAGCATTATAGTCTTGTTCTTCATCAATTCCATCCTTTCCTAAATTTTTCATGCCCGTGCTAGGACCTAATGAAATTTGCTTAACGGCTGGATACTCTGATGACAATACATTATTTCCGGATGCCAATAATATTACCTTTATATCGTGAATGAAAATATGAGAGAGTTGATCATCGATCATCGATCTAAGATACATTAATAAAAAAAATTTTACATTGTAGCTTCTTTCAGCCAATATCTCAGCAATGTCTAGCATTGGTTTAACATGACTTCTTCCGCCCATAAAAGAACCAAACAAAATATTTTTAGGTATGTTTGAGCGATCTATATCAACTCCTTTAGAAATATCGTTTTGTGCTGCAGTAATGAAATTGACACAAAAGACTAGGTTTAATAGGAAGGGCACCAATAATGATAATAAAATTGATTTTCTTTTAATCATTTTTTTTTGATAAATTTACACTCACAAAAAACGATTTAATTCTTTATATATAACAATTTGAATTCTGGGGAGTTTTATCCTATGACATTTTCTTATTAAATTCACATGCAAGTTATTTGAAAATGTATGCATCTTTATTTGGCTATTGATTTATTTACGATTGTTATTCATTTAATTAATTTTTAACCGACGGAAGAATATAGCCGATACAACCGATAGTCCGAAACCGGTTAATACTTATTGCCATTTGCAAAATGGTTGATTTCAGAAATTTTTATGACGTTTACAAAAAAACACAAAACACAAAACACGAGATGATGTAACACAAGATCTATCCAATAAAATTAGTGTGCAGAAATCACGTGTATTATATAAGATCCCTTTTTCAAAAAAAAAATTATCGCGTTTTTTTAATTTTTCTTTTTTAAAGAAATAAAAAAAATGGCTACTCCTTATATGAGACAATATGCTATCGGCGCTTGTTTTTTGTGCCAACAATGTTTATATTCAGTTGTGAAAAAAAACTATCTATCACAACATGTCAGTGTGATTTAAATAAAAAACCTACTTTAAAGAACACAGGAAAAGAAAAAAGAAATGTTTATTCTAGAATCTATAATTCACAAACGAAACATACTATTTACAATACATTACAACTTGAAAAATTAGAAGAGGCCAACAAAATTTATTCATATAATATTGATTTTTCGTTCAAGTTTAATTTTTCTCTTTGTGTTATCTGCCATAATATTATGACAAGATTAAAGAGGAAATCTTTAAAAGACACAAGAACTACCCCATTAAAAACTTCTAAATCTAATTCTAAGGGGAATTTAAAATTGAATGGCAAATCAAAGATTTCAGATAAATCCAACGTTATAAAAGAAGTTTGCGAAATACTATCAGATAATGATGATGACGAAATTTATGAAAACAAGATAGAAATATCAGAAGAGTTGAATAAAGAAAATATTATGGACGATCCATTTGAAGATACAGTAGTTACAGATGAAGAAACAGATACGGAGATTGATAATGATTTGGATGTTAAAGAATTCAAAGAAACTTTATCAGAAATTTCCTTTAAACTTATAATTAAGCAAGAAAGAGAAAGTAGTGCAGCAGCTATTAGCCAAACTACTTTTAAAGATTTTAGGAAAAAATTAAACCTTTTAGTACAAAATCAATTAGATAAATGGGTAAGATATGATGATTATATTGTTAGCTATAAGCTAGGAAAGGAAACAGGTTCCGGAATTCAATTAACAGATGAAAGGGATTGGATTAGATTTTTAACTGAATACAACAAATTCCATTCAAAGAAAAAAGAGTTGGTAATTTTCGCGTCGATCAAATCACGAAAAAATAATTCACAAAAAGAGGTAAATTACATTATATTATAATTTGTTAATATTTTGCTAAATAATAATATTTGATACTGCCGATGATGCTGATGCTGTTGATGCTTTACAAGACTCAAGAAGAAAAAAAGGGAAAGCAGTTGCTAATGCTGTTCCAAAAGAATCAAACTTATCTGAAGAAAGAAGTAAAATAGCAACATCTGTAATATTGATATCGCAAAAACATTATTGTGCAGAGCATCAGAGATTATGTTATGTTAATGGATCAAATCACTTACACTTGACTCCACAACATCTAAGTACATGAGCAGCATCAATAGTGAGTTTTATAACATTTTTGCGTAATATTTTGTGTATTTTGCGTAACATTTTGCATAATAATATTTTGCATAACATTCGCATTCACCTAACGTTTACATAATTTCTTACAATTGTTTATAATAATAAATGTATTTTTAGGAACAAGCATTGGCAACAATTGATGAGCCACCTTCCTTTCCTATGTTTAATAATAAATCTACAAGAACAATAAACCTCCTACACCACCAACGCCACAACCACAAAGTTTTTTTTATCCTATATCTTTTCCATTTTACAATTATCCCTCCACACAATCTCAACCAATTTTAACTTCCCAATCTTCTACAATTTTTCCATCATCTGGTAGTAAACCTATTCCAACCATTCAAGAGTTTTTGGAAAATTTGGATAATACGTATGGGAGCCAAAAGTTTACCTGCTTTTTAGAAAGAATTGTTAGTGAATCTATAGATATTTTGGACATTCAAATCTTAACTGATAGTGATTTTGAGAAATTAGGTATTAGTAGTATTGGAGTAAAAACAAAACTTGTTAGAGAAGCAAAAAATTATTCATCATCATAAAATAGACTCATGTTCATAATAATATAATAATTCAATAAATATATTCCAATCAAAACAAAATAAACTTTATTATATTTATCAAATTAAATATAATTTGATTTTTCAAAATAAAATTTTGCCATTTCTGGTGTTATTCGCGAACATGCTGCCATAATAGCAAATTCAGGATCTGTACAAGTTTCCATAAAATCTCTATTTCTTTTAATCCAGATTTTTACAGTAGAAAATGCTGTTTCTATTGGATTATAATCGGGTGAATATGGAGGAAGATACACCCTATAAAAAATTTTGATCCGTTTTTTTATTCCGTTTTTATTCCGTTTTTATTATTAAATAGACAATTCCGTGTTTATTCAGTAAAGGTCTCATATTCGCGGAATTTATACGGAAATTTTACTGAAATTATCTATAAAAAAACTGAAATTTTATTGAATAGATTTAATTAATAACACTGATAATAAACTAATAAAAAACTGATAAATTCATAGAATAATTTATTACGTAAAACTGATAAAAAACTAATAAAAAACTGATAAATTCAAAGAGAATTTATTGATATAAAATGGATAATAAACTAATAAAAAACTGATAAATTCATAGAATAATTTATTGTATAAAACTGATGAAAAACTAATAAAAAACTGATAAATTCATATAATAATTTATTGTATAAAACTGATAAAAAACTAATAAAAAACTGATAAATTCATAGAATAATTTATTGTATAAAACTGATAAAAAACTAATAAAAAACTGATAAATTCATAGAATAATTTATTGCGTAAACCTGATAATAAACTAATAAAAAACTGATAAATTCAAAGAGAATTTATTGATATAAAATGGATAAATTTCGGATAAAAAACTGATAAATTTCCAAGATACAATTTCAGGATTTCTCCCTACTTTACTAATCAGTTTTCTTGCTAGAAGATCTTGTTATTCGTGAAGTTTTTGGAGTTTTTACTGGGGTTTGTGAAGATTTCCTTTTTCTTTTTTTATCTATAAAATTGGAAAACATAATAAATATAATTATATTTATTTGAAAAAAAACAAAATTTCTGCCTTACTAGAAGTTTCTGCAATTTTATCCATAACAGGCGTAATATGGAGAGCATTGTCCTCAGTTTCAGAAGTATTAACTTCACCTGGAGTGGGAGATGGTGGATCCTCAGTACCTAGCGCATTAGCTTTGGAGATGGGAGTTGGTAAAATAATTGCTTTTGAACAGTAAAAATAATAGTGTTTATATTATTTAATATATTAAATATTAATATAAATTACTATGGAATAATTATAAAAATAATACTTGAAGTACTTCCAGAAGCTTGCAAGCTACCAGTAATAGAATCACTCATGTTACGCTTCTTATTATTAGGTGGTTTGATATTTTTCTTTTTTGGCTGCGGTAGTGGAAGACCATGTTCTTTTGCATCAGCAATTTTCTTTTTTTTGGCTTGGTCAACTATAATAAAATTAAGTAAAAATTATTTAAAAAAAATACAAAAATTTTTGTAATAAAGCACATACCAGTACTATTACAGTACAAAGCAAGCCATTCACGAAATATAAAGTTAGCTTCGGAAACTGGAAATGTTGGGTTTGCTTCTTTGAACTGTAATAAAATAATAAATATTATTTATTTTTATATTTATTTTTATATCTTCACTAAAAATATGAATTTATATACTTACATCTTTAATAATCTCTTCAACTATCCCCTTTTGCTGATGGGACATTGGTTCACCACGAGTAAGTCTAGAGGCTGCACGATTTCGAAGATCATTCTGTAATAGTAATTATATAAAATTAATAATTGTTAGGCAAACACTTAAACTGAGTATATTTACCCTAAAGTTTAAGTATTGCTGCTTATCAAGTTTCAAGAATTCATGCCATTGGAACTCTTTTTTATTTTGCTTTTGAATTTGCTTATATTCTCTATATTCCTGAATTTTGATTGGATTCATCACAGTTCCTTTCGGAAACTGTATATAATTGTTATTACTAATTAGTAATTCAAGAAATTATTTGTAAACAAAGTATACCTGTTCATTAGTAGTGCCATTCACAGCACTACGTGCATCTAGAGATGATCCTGCAAGTGAAGGCTCAATGGTTATTAGCTCTGTATATAATTTATGACGCTTTTCAGAACTTAAAACATTAATAAGAGATATATCTTCCAATAATACAAGAAATAGTTGTTTGCGTTCTTCATAACTAAGTTCACTAATATCAATAGCATGATTAGTACTTTGTGACATCTTTTAAAAGAAATTTTAAAATATTTATTATTAAAGAAAAGAAGAGTTGAATGTTTAATTAAATAAAAGTTTGAGTTGTATTTATAATGAAAAGTATATGATAATTGATATGCGTTTTACAAATTTGAAAGTATAAATAGTTTAATATTTATAATACAAAAGTATATAATAGTTTAATAATTATACGCGTCTTACAAATTTGAAAGTATAAATAGTTTAATATTTATAATATAAAACTATATGAAAGTTTAATAATTGATACGCGAAATTATAATAAAGTCAATATTTAATACTACTATTATATTGTATAAGCATTAATTATTTTGATAATATTTTTTTTAAATATATGGAATTTATCAGTTATATGAAAATTAATAATTATATAAAAATTCAAAACTCTGATTATTTTTAATATTTTTAATAATTTTTAATATGGTTAAACAAGTTCTATGCACCTGTATTTGGTGTCTTCAAGAGTCAAATGGCCAAGGAAAATCAGTAAGCAAGGCAACTCGTGCAAGGCATATAATAAAACAAAAAAAAACTTGGGCCAACCCAGCAGGCATGCCTACATTACAGCGTCATATAACTACTCCCATTTCTCAGACTACTTCAGCAGTATCACCATCTACAGTAATGCTATTGCCTACTAATACTACAGAAGAAATTTCAAATTATAATCATGGTGAAGATATTAATATAGATTTTTTTGAAAATATGATGAGTGATAGAAATGAAGAAATCATATCTGAACGATCTTCTAGTGATGAAGAAGATCAAATTGAAGTATTAGAATATGAAGAAAATGAAAAGGATAATGATGATGAATATGATGGGGATGATGATAATGATGATGATAATGATGAAGGTGATGATAATAATAATAATAATGAAGGAGATGATAAAGGGAATAATGAAGAAGAAGAAAATAATAAGGAATATAATGGAGAAATTTCAGAAGATTTAATTAAAGGTTTACGGCTTCTTAAAATTAAAGACAAATATAATATCCCAGAAGCTGCATTTAATGAAATTCTTAAAGTTTTTGAAATTTCTAAAGTATCTCTTTTTAAACTTCGAAAACTTCTTGGAAATATTGTTCCATTAGAACCAACTCTTGTAAATTGTTGCATCAACTCATGTGTAGCATTTACAGGCGAATTTATTAATGAAGATCATTGCCCATATTGTGGGGAATTTCGTTATAAATCTAGCCAAGTTGCTCGAAAAAATGCTTCTTATTGGTCACTTATTAATACACTTAGAGCACAATATAAGGACAAAGCTCGTTCTGAGACTCTTCGCTATCGACATACTTACACCTCAACAAATGAGTATACAATTGGTAATCAAATAAGTGATGTATTTGATGGTTTTCGTTATAAAACTCTAGTTTCTTCTGGATTTTTCTCAGACAGTCGGGATATTGCCCTAATAGCATCTACTGATGGATACCAGATTTTCCGTCAAAAAAGAAATGACTGCTGGGTTATTCTTTTGATAAATGCAAATCTACCACCTGATGTGCGTGTCAAACGTGAAAATTTGATGATTTCTGCACTTATTCCAGGACCAAAAGAACCAAAAAATTTTAATTCTTTTTTACAACCACTAGTTGATGAATTAAAACAATTACAAGGTATTTAATTTATATTTATTAGCATATGTCAGATATGTTTAGATTATAAATAAACTTATAATATATAATACTTATAATTCAATTATTATAATAATGAGTATAGAAGGTGTTCAATGTTTTGATGGTTTAACAGAAAGTACATTTACCCTTCATGCACATATTATGAGTTTGTCTGGTGACATTCCAGCACTTGCTAAAGTTATGTGTACAACAGGACATAACTCATATAAGGCTTGTCGATTTTGCACTATTAATGGAGTGTATTGTCAAGAAAATCGACATGTATATTTTCCACACAAATCTGCTAATAGGAGGTATGATCCTGAAAATCTTCCATTACGAACACATGAAGGTTATATTCAAGATGTTATGGCCATAGAACATGTAAATGGAACTTTATATAGACAAGAAGTGCAAAAGAGAGGTGAGATATAAATTGTTTATAAATTGAATAAAATTTTTATTCATTTATTTGTTGTTTTTGTAGGTGTAAAAGGTCGAAGCATTCTTTTGGAACTTAAGTCAATTGAGTTCCCAGCTTCATTTCCCATCGATATTATGCATGGATTATTTGAAAATATTGCACCAGCAATGCTTCGCCATTGGTTTGGTACTTTTTTTAAAAAAGATTTTGCCTCTGAATGTGTACTTTCTAAAAGTATTTGGAATGAAATTGGAACTATAATGGAAAAAAATCAAAAGAACATGCCTCTTGATTTTGGCCGTCCACCTATTGACATTCAAAAACATTTTGCAGGATTCAAAGCAGAGGATTGGACAAATTGGGTGATACTGTATTCACTTCCACTCTTACAGAATTATCTTCCTGAAAGGTAAATTTGCTTGCAACATATATATATAATGTTACCAAGTAATATTTACTATTAATTTAAATTTTAATATTTTTAGGTATTTAAATGGATGGGCAAAATTCGTACATGCTGTAAAGCTTTGTCTTAAAAAAAATATTAGTATATCAGAATTGACAGAAATAGATAGATTATTTCGTGAATTTGTTACACATTATGAAAGGTATATTTTCATAAATAGTTATTGCAATCAATTCTTTATTTAACTTATTAAATATAATTTAATTTTATTAGAGAGTATATTCAGGATGATTCCAGACGATTTTCGGCAGCACTAATTTCTTATCATTATTTACTGCATATTTCTACCTCCATTCGTAATACTGGGCCTGCATGGGCAACTTGGCAGTACCCCATGGAGAGATTATGTGGGATGCTAGTGCCATTAGTGCATTCCAAGCAACATCCCTATACAAACCTTCGAAACCAAATTACTATATGGACTCAATTCTCACATCTTCAGTACAAAGCTGAAGTGAACCAGAAAGTTTTTGGAAACAAGTTGAGAGAACTTAGTACAATTGAAGAAGAGTTGTACTCACTATCACGCAAGTATTGTATGAATAGAACTGAGTTACAACGCCTTAGAGCTTATTATGTAACAGTATTGAATAAGCCTGCAGACCAACTTATGGTGAGCTATGATGTTCCAATTTTAATCTTTAAAAACTTTAGTTCTCTAACATTTGCTTAGCCAATTACAGATTCCATACAGAAGTATGGGAAGTTTCGAACAAAGTATGGACTGATTATTAATTCAAAACTATCAAATCGCAAGGGTGATGTTGCTCGTAAAAATTTCTGTATTGCTGTATGTATATCATTAGTACTAATGATTTTTCCAAGAATTATCATTTTAATATTAGCCACTTTTAGGTAAAGCTTTTGGTTGATAAAAATGCTCATCGCCCAAATGCACCAATCATTCTGGAAGAAAGGGAGTTTTTTGGAGAGGTACAATATTTCTTTTCACATCAATATAATGGTTGCTGGTCCATGTTAGCATATGTGCAATGGGTGCGAAATCCTCGGCCTTCTGGACATGGTCCATTAAAGTTCCGGGATCTTGGTGCATTTGAAGTAATTAATATTAGTGCAATTGATAGAAATGTTGGATTTCTCAAGATGCCAAACAATGAATTGTATATTATCGATCGAGAAAATAGAGTTAAATTCAGATAATTATTTGTTGTTATTTGGATAGTATAATCAATTAAATTTATTAATTTGCGAAAGTCAAAAAACTTTATTTATAAATTATAGTTCATTTCGTTACGGTGTTGTATTACATAAAAAAAAAAAAACTGGGATCCCAGACCCCAGGCGTTACTGACTAGTGAATTTTTATTTGCTTTTTTATTTTATTATATTTCTGATTTATTCATATTTTTTCCATTATTATTCCGTTTTTTATCATGGTTAATTATCAGCAAATTATCAGTTAATTTTAGAAATTTGATAGTCCATTTTAATTCCGTATTTATATTGCTGAAATTACTGAAAGAATCCGGATTGTTACTCAACCGGTTACTATTCCGAAAAAATTCACTGAATATTTACGGAATCCAAACAAAATCATGGAGTTATAACGGAAATATTCTGGAGTGTCATTTTTTATAGGGACAATACTCCACAACCACTTCTTTCAATCACATTAACCATTTCATCATCATGGTGTATTCTGGCGTTATCCATTACCAATACGCTATTTTTGTTAGGATGAGGATTCATTAAAGGCAACTATAAAAATTAAAATCATTAAAAATTTAAAATAGTTACGCAAATGTAAATATCAACGTGACATTGGGGTGTTCCATCAACTAATTAAATCAAAACATATGTAAAGTATCATATAAAAATTTACTATTAAAGATTTTTCTGCCGATCATTATATGAAATTTATTTATTTATTTTATATAAAGTCGGAAGAACTATTCTAAGAGAGCATTTATTCTAAGAAATGTGCCCAACATTTAGTCCATCATCTATCCCGAGGGGCAGACCCTACCTAATTATTATATATGAGAGACTGCTCCAACAACACGACCGATGAAGGAGCAGGTAAAAGGAAACAGAGAACTAGAAAACTAAAAAAGTACGAACATCTATCTAATGGTTACATTAATGTGGTAAAATATTATGTAAATAAAATATCTTATATAAAAATTAGATGTGGCAAAACTATACATTATAAAATAAACAAATGTCTGTGGATAAAGCAGTCTAACTACTAAAAGAGATAAACCCGTATTTTGCTTTCGATCCCATGATCGCCACCTGTAAATACTGTAAGAGGTGGAATGATTCACACTATTCAAATTGTTTTTGTATAAAATATTTGGTAAAAATTGATATAGCAAAAAGCTATTGGGGTAAAATAAAATATATGTATATATAAAAATTATAATGAGGGGAAATACTAAAAAAAAATTTTTAGGGGATATACTAAAAAAAAAAAAAAAAAATTTTTTAGGGGTTAAATTTTTTAACGTCATCGGTCAAATACCGAATACGTTTGGTGGGTAGCGCCTATTTATGAATATTAAGGTTAGCGTTTATTAAAGTAGAACGTTTGTGTGGTTTACGCTCAATAGCACGCGTCTCTTCAGACGTATCGGAGTATATAATCTCATAAAGGTTGTCCGGATTATCATAGTACTTTTTAACTGTATCATTAAAATTCAACGAGAATTTGAGAAGTTGCTCTCTTACTGGATCATTTTCGGCACTAGTGGGCGCCATATGCATTTTGCATCTTCTGCATAAACTTCGGAATCTTCCATGATATTCATCGGTGAACGATGTAAGTAGTTTAGATTGTAATTGCCTTTGGTCTGCACGTTTTGAACTTGTACCTAATTCAGAAGCTAGTTTTTGTTTTCTATCAAGCTCAGGTTGATCGTTCACTCTTTGAAGCCTTTCCTTTTCTTCCTTTACCATAGTGTCGTATCCTAACGAGTTAGCTTTTCTGCTTTGTTGGCGGACAAAATCAAACCATATACGAGTACCAGGTCTATTATATTTATAGTCAACACCGAATTTGCTATAATGGTTTTTTTTATAAAAAAGTGGTGATTTGGAAATGTATGGTATAAAAAAGGGATGAATGTAGGTATCATCGTCAGGTAAGGGATTATAATTTTTGATGGCCTCTTCACGCCATTGGATTTCCTGTCTGTATCTTCATTCTTTATAAGATAAGTATTCAACATTGGGCCTAGTCGAGGTATCAGGAGAGAGGTCCACGCCTTGCCCTATCTCTTCAATAGAATCAATTAAACTCTTCTGTAAGGTCGATAAAGTTTTAGGTTTAAGTTGAAAAAAGGGGACCAAATAATTATAATGTGTAGGATTAGGAATCGTTTCGTTCGCTCGATAAAGAAGATGATGTATGGATTTATAAATAAATTGTGAAGGTGTAAAAAGGAAATTATGTTTTCTAGCCGCGCTCAGTTTATCGTCAATACTGAGTGAGACGTTAGGTTTTCCAATATTGAAGACACGAGTACATGCCCTTTTAAAACGTCATTCCTGTTTCTTACGTGTGCGAGGGTGTTTACTAGGATGAAATTGTAAATTCCAATATTTTTTTCGGTACATAGGTTTCTTTTGTCTTTTGAAGTGTTCACTACTACCATTAGCGTGATATCGAGTCTGGTAACTAATACCTAAACGAGTTGAAAATATCGACTTAATTTGATGTGTTTCCCATCTTTCATATATGAGATTGGCATGGCCCACCTTGTTGTTGTAAACTTGATTATTTTCCGACTTGGAACGATCAGGGGATTTAATAAAATGGTGTAAATTATGTTTAAAAAAATATGATTGGTGGGTTACACACGCTCGTCTGCGTTGTGACATCACAAAGGGGGAAGGTATTTTACAACGAGAGGTAGTTTTGATAAATTGAGAAGAGACACAAAGTTGTGAACATGAAATGTAAATACCGAAATAAAATCTGTATTTTTTGTAAGAAAAAGGGAAAAAAGTTTTTGTGCTTTGGTTTCATTTAGTATCAGAGGAAACACGTGATATTATAATGTCCATTCTAGCCAATAATTTGTCTCTAATATAATTGAAAAATTTTTGGCGTATTTTACTCGGAATGACTCGTTGCGCCAGAAAAAAGTGCGTGAGCATCTTGGATATTGCAAACTTGGTGTTAATTTTTTTGCTTGTGGAATAATGCCTAACTGGGGTAGTGTTCATATGATAATCATTTGTGTATATTTTAAAATGAAGGGGATTGGTGTTTGTGTTCTGATTAGCTAACTCAAAAAAGTAACTTCTTGAACGCCTAATTTCGTAAATCTTGTTGTAACCGGTTCGTCTTGGATTGGTCACGTGAAATTTTTGTATCGAAATATCGAAGGGAGTATTCGTTAAAGACATTTTGTAAAAAGAGTGAAAATGACTATATACAAATTGTATATTAAAAGGGGTGTATATGGGCAGATAGAAAAGAAAAAAGTAGTTACTCTATCCGAGGGGTAAAATATATATAGATATATGTGAAAAAAAAAAAATTTTTGGGTATAACTGTATGAACTTCTATCGACTAAAGCGAGCGTATATTTCTATTAAAAACAAAAGTTTTTACCACACGTATATACTGCAAGGTGTGGAATGAATAATATTCGTGAGTTATTTAGGGTATACTATTTAGGTGTCCTACGATGTTTTATAATGAAAACAAAAAGTTTGTATAGCGAAAAAATTTTCTACTGCACCATTCTAACGGTTTGGAAAAATTAAGGAGAGAGTTTTTTTTTTTTTTATCATTATATGAAATTGACACCATATACAGATCACGCTATATAGTTAACGATATCAGGTGATCTTCATTTTAATAGTGATAGTCCTTGTAATTGGTTGTTATGCTAATCGTGCTATCCTGAAAAGGAAGGAAAATTTTACTAATTTAGTTAGCTCTTATGCGCTAAGTATAAGGTACGTTTTTATAGGACCCCGGATATCTAATATAAAGGTCATAATGGACTTTTGGCCAAAAACACCCATTTTTGCTGAAACTCAAAAAATCGTTTTTTGTAAATATCTCAGCATCCAGTAATTCAATTTTAATGAACTTTTTTTATTTTGTAGCCCTCATTTAGCTCTACAATTTAAAAAAAAGTTCATCAAAATTGGACCACTGGATGCCGAGATATTTACAAAAAACGATTTTTTGAGCCCCTGAAAAATGGGCCAATCTGCCGAAAGTGTGACTTATGACCTGTTTTGGAGATATCCGGGGTCCTGTTTTTATATTATTGATATTGATATTGATATTGATATTGATATTGATATTGTATTGATATTGTATTGATATTGATATTGAATTGATATTGATATTGAGTTGATATTGAGTTCAATATTACGAACAATGGTCGTTTATATAAAAAAAAAAAATTGATCATGATCTGCAGCATGATCCGAATTGGTTGATCAAAAATCATGAGCTAACCATATATTGACATCAAGGAATTATGAATTGTCAATTGGCTGGCCAAAAATCTGGGAGCTAACTACATATTAACATCAAGGAAATATTTATTATTCGTATACATTGTTCAGGAGGCTAATTTTTGTGATTAATTATAATAGGAATTGAAGAAAATTAAATATATAAAGTGAATAACATTCTTTAAATGATGATCAAATATATAAAAAAAAATATGTCTGAATTTTATTAAAATATACATATATCCAAATTATAAAAAAAATATATACAGTCAACTCCCTCTATAGTCACTCCCGTCATAGTCACATTCTACTATATAGTCACACCAGTTGAATGTTCAAAACACTTTATTATTAAAATCTATCCTATATAGTCACAATCTATCTATAGTCACTATCACACCTATCCTCAAAAATCTTATATTAAAAAGAACCGTTTATAATCACAGTTATATAAAGAATATATTAAATAACTTGGCATCTAATAATCGTACAAAGATGTATCATAGCTTGTTAGAATCGTCTCACTGAGACGAATCGAATGGTGGTAGTTTTATCCTTTTCCAATCACTGACTGACGAGTTATTCAACAAAATGTTAAACATCGGCATTATAATATTTCTTGATTTACATTTACTGCACCATTTAACATTTTGCTAGATTTCTCGGTACCTAGTGATTGTAAAAAGACGATTTATAGCTCGTTGGAATCGCCTCATCGAGACGAATCGAATGGTGGTAAGCTCATCTCTCTGTAATCAATATTGACGGAGTTATTGCTTAAAAACCATTTAATATTTTTTAATTTCGGAAATTGATCTAGTGATTGGATTTCGATGTATCTTATACCATTAGATTCGTCTCATCAAGACGAATCGAATGGTAGTAAGATCGTCTTTCTAGGATCAATATTGACAGAGTTATTACACAAAAACCATTAATATTTTTTAATTTCGGAAATTAATCTAGTGATTGGATTTCGACGTATTATATACCATTAGAACCGTCTCATCAAGACGAATCGAATGGCGGTAAGATCATCTCTCTACGATTAATATTGGCGAAGTTACGATACAATAAAGTTTTAAGTATAATTCTGGCTAAAATTATGTTAATTTTTGGCCGGAATTATGATATACAAATATAAGAAATTTTTTATATAGTCACATCTCTTTATAATCACCAAATATGGACTGTCCCAAATGTGTGACTATAAAGAGAGTTGACTGTATATCCAAAAATATATATATATCTGAATTTTATTTTATTAAAAAATATATATCCGAACTTTATTTTATTAAAAAAAAAATACATCTGAATTTTATTAAAAAAATATATATCTGAATTTTATTAAAAATAATATATATACCCGACTTTACTGGACAAGGTCATTTTTTCAAGATATCATATGATACTTTTATGATATCTTAATTGCCGATCCGCCTAAAAACGGCACTGCGTTACTAATAAAATTTGGGATAATAGCGATAATAAAAAAAAGAATTTTTTGCATCTCACGCGCGAAATAAGTTTCACCCATTTTACAAACAGAAATATCATAAAAACAATATTTTCTTTCATTTGATGACAAGTCATATTTGCCAAAAAATTTTATAATTATATTTCTGTAACTGGTTTTCTTCAACTTTCACTTGTTTTTAATAATAAAAATATTTTAAAAAAGCTTTTAAAAACAACTTTAAAAGCTAAAAATTATAGGTTTTTATTGTAAATAATGCAATATAGTAAAATGAAATATTGAAATTTCGTATATTTTAAGGTGTAAATCTGACGCGCGCGCATAGTAAACTCATTATTTTGCATACGAATGTATAACTTTTTTTTGCAAATTCGTTTTTTTCAAGTATTTTTACAGTATATCATATGATTTTTTTTATAGTCAATATGTCACCTATGAGATATCCTTTTTTGAAGTTTGTGTTCTAGCACAAAATCGGCAAATTTAACCCTGAATTTTATTAATAATGCAGTGCCGATTTTAGGTGGATCGGCAATTGAAAGTATTTAAAATTTGCATTTTAAGATGGTTGTAATGACATTTTACATAATAAAAAATCATTCTGAAAACCACGTTAGAACCCTATTTCTGATGCTTACCGGAATATCATAAAATACATCATCCTGACTATGTATTTAAAACCATTTTATGATAATTTTTTACAATTTTATTAAGGTTGACAGAATATTATTAATATATTTTTAAAATGCCAATAAATTATATTATTATACAGCTAAATAATAATACATATTTTTCAAATAGCAATGATTTGTAAGATCATGTTTTTCGTTATTACAATTCTCATTACAATTATGCACAAAATGAACCCTTGGATTATGATCAATTAACGATATTGGAAATATTCTATTCCATCTTGTCTCTTCGGATGCTTGTAATCTATATTTTGGACATTTTAACAATGTATTTTCTCCAATTTTTTCAAACCAGTCAAAAATTACAAATGCATGTAATTTTCTTGAGCGTTCATGAGTAAAAATTCCCTTAATAATAGCATAAGATTCTTCTGTCTCACCTTCTTCAAATACATCAACGACATCTCCTACATGTAATCGTACATCAACAAAACAATCATCATCTTTTACAACATAAGAAATATTGTTATAAAATTCCACTTTTGAATTTATCATAGCACCTCTGTCCTTATAATATTCCGCATATGTATTAGCAAGTTCATTGGATAAATATTCGTTAAGATGATTCCCAACAGTGAAATTTTCTTGATTGCGCCGATGTTTATTTCATTTAAGCCTTACTTTAATATCCATTATTTCCGGTATACATGTTACTATATTTGCATCTATAATATTGTAAGTAGTATTAAAATTATATTATAATATAAAATACTTATAATGCAATTAATGTAAAATAATATACATACTTTCAATATTATCATCATTATATATTTTTGGCAATAATGAAGAAGTTACGTACCAGTTATCTAATAAAGGTCTTAATTTAACGTCATTAACAATATTTTGAATGCCTTGACCAATAATATTAGCCCTGTTCATTTCTGTTCTGTTCTGTTCTGTTCCGATTTTTACCATATTTTTCAGCCAATCAAATTCATTCAAAAATTGGAACAACAACCGGAACAACGGATCAAAAAAATTGATGATCCGAATGTTCCGAAATTTAAAAATGCAATACATGCTTAAAATGATTGGTTAGAATTAAACAGAACAGATCAAACCCGATTTTTCTACTCAATTCACGCCATTTTTTAATTGGCTAAAATTAATTATACTAAAATCGGAACAGAACAGAACAGAACAGAAATGAACAGGGCTATTATGTCCAAATCGAGTATCTTGCCCTCCATCCAAAAGGTGTCTTAAAGTTTGCAAAGTGTTATCACGTTTAATTAAATCAAACTCAACATTTTTTTTGTTTGTATGTGGTACAACCCCTTTATGTATTCGGTGTACCATTTCTTTGACAGAGACGGATGTATTAAAAGCTGTACCATAAGTTTTAGCATGTGCAACAATATGCCGGCTGACATGAAGATTTGGAAGTCCACTAAATTGTTCAGGGAAAACCTATTAGATATATACTAAAATCAGTAAATAATAAATTATCTTATAAAATGTTAATAGATTACATTACCTCTAATAACATCTTGCACTCTAATTCTAACATTTTTTGTATAGTTTCATAATCTTCATTTCTTAAAGTTTTTGAAAATACCATACGAGTTGTTAATGAAAATTGAACTCAACATTTAATTATTTTATTAATTACATTGTGACGAGATCGTAAATTTAGTCTTTCCTTTATACTTGTTAAAGCTTCACATTTTAATAGATTGGACGTAAGACACCTGCGTAAGATAAAAGGAATAATCATAGTAAGACGCAAAATATCTGACATAAAGTAACTTGCAAGGTGTGTTATTGGATTTTGCCATTGAGACCAACAGGATGGAACTTCAAAAAATTTCCATGTTTCTGTAAAAGTATCTTCGCCAGAATGTGTCAAAAGCCCAAATGTTGCGATAAGAAGCCTATTTGCTTTGCCCGCAAAGCAATGGAAAATGTCCTGTGGTGTACTAATATGACGATCCCAAATTAATTGATTTAAAGGATTTGGAGTTAATCTAAGACCTAATGAACTTGCAAATGTATGTTTTTGCGATATATTAGGTAAACATTGTATATTTTTAAACTCAATATTTGTTAAATGATGATAGCGTCCATGCTTAGCAATATCAAATGATATATCTGTTAAATCATTACGTGAAGCTTTACAAGTTCGACATCCATATGTTGCATTATGTCTAAGAGTACCAGCAAGATCATTCCCTTGCGGGAGATCTGCTGTAGTGATCCCGAGCCCTCCTGAAACCCATACTTGTTCATTATCAATTGTCATTAAAAATCCACATTCAAGATACTGAATATCTTGAATAAAAAGTTTTATAGCATCTTCAAATTTTCCTCCGAAGGGAACGAACCCAACCAGAAAATGATTTCTTAATTTTTGGCGACTTGTAAGTTTCATATTTCCAAATTGAAGATAAAGTCCTCCAAGGCTATGATAGATGTTTCTATAAGTACCAAAGTTGTCAAAATAAAGATCACAAAAGATCTTAATTCTCCTGCAATAAAAATCTGGGTGTACTTCAGATGGCACACTTAAGGTAGGATGGCGATATCTTAAGGAGATATCCCTTAATAGTGGTCATCCATTATGATAATATAAAATTTCCTTGATTATAAATTCATATGATAGCGGTCTCTGAGTATCATATAACCATACAGAAACTTTGTTAATTATTTGGGAAAGTTCTATTATTTCTTGATTTTCTGTTAACCAAAGTAGTCTGGAATCTTGCCGTGATCTTGCATATGTACGTGGTAATTCTGTATAGAAAAAAGTAGAACGTATCTTAATAAGTAATTTATCATTATCATTTTTAATGATAGCAAAAATGTGTCCAATTCATGGCTGGGTATCAGTGTCATATCTAATGTATCTGATAAATTCACCAGGACAATAGGTAACTTAAAAAAATCATCATTAATAGGAGTTTTTTAATAAATACATATAATATATGTAATATTACCATTATTATGATGACAGCATTCCGCTCCAAAGAGAGGTGAACGTTGCCATAATTCTCCATGCCAGAACTCAGATTTAGAATCAGATTCAATTCCTTCACCGAAGTAAAGATCATTTTTTAACTTTGGATTACTTAATATTCTTTTAATATAGTCCATAACCGAAAAAAAATATGCCTCCTTTGATTTTTTGGATGTTGATGGGTATCTTTTGATGAAATTTTAACGTTATGGCTTCTTATTGTCATTAATGGTAATCCATTACGAAATCGTTTAATTGATCATATACTTTTGATCACGTCTTCAATACGGAACTTTTTATGTAACAAAATAGATATAAGACCTTCATATGCTGCCGAACTGATCATATGTTTTGTTACCCAAATAAATAACGCCATTGCTGTAAAACTAGGAAAATATGGCCCATACTCTCCTTGATAATGTGGTATATGAGACGAACCATCATATGTCTTAAATGATGGTAAAGAGTTAAAGTTCTCTTCTTGATTTTCCATATCATCATCGTCATCATCACATTCTAAGGGTTGAATCCCTTCTTGATTTTCCATATCATCATCATCATCATCACATTCTAAGGGTTGAATCCCTTCTTGATTTTCCATATCATCGTCATCATCACTTTCTAAGGGTTGTATTTTTTCTTGGTTTTCCATATCACGTTCTAATGGTTGAATGTTAGGCGTGTTTAAATAGTTTGAGTTAAGTATGTTTTCTGCAGCAGAACTATTATATTGTTGTTTCTTTGAAAGTATTAATATTTTCAATATAATTTATATTGTTACAAGAATGGTATATTATACCCCATTACGCCCTGTAAAAATTTGATCGTTCAAAAAGTCATCCCATTCAAATAGTCCTGAATGTGACATATTAGCAGCTGATTGTTGTATAGTAGAAATATGATTCTTTGTTCTTTTTTTATATCTAGGAGGATTCGTAAATGTGGTTTGATGGAAACGAACTCGAGATATTGTTAAATTTGTAAAAATATGAAAAAGACAAGGAAACGAAACTTTATTTAACTATTTGTCTATTTGTAATCAATTAAATCTGCCAATCAAATATTTAACTATAAAAACATTAGATCAGCTGCAGATGTATTTTGTGTTGCGTTAAAAAAAAAATTAGCCATATAAGAAAAAAAAATGCATTAAAAAAAAAAATTAGCCGTAGCTTTTAAACTAATCAAATAAAGATAAGCACAGTAGCATTAGTAATCCACCAATCAACTATAAAAAAAGATCACGAGACAAATCAAATGCATGTCTCACAATTCAATTGAAAGATTGCTCTAAAAAAAGGACTGAAAAAAAAATATTCATAATTCATCTAGAAAAATTCGAAAAATCTATATAAAAAAAATGGGTCTAAAGACCAAAAAAATAATATTAGAAAAAAAAAAATTTTGGTACGATCCATACGCGAAAATAATTATATTACGTAAATCATCTAACTATATAAAAATAGTCTATACTGTCATATTTATGTATAATTGTATGACAAAAAAAAAAAGAAAAAAAAATGTTAACAATATCTTTTTTTTTAACTACGTAATTTTTTTTAGTATATAAATAATAAGATATTCTTTTATTGCGATTTCATATATTTATTTCCTACGAATCAAATATTTAATTATTAAATATGCCCAAAAAAAGAAAATCTCAAAATCGTACTCGTACAATAGATAAAAGAGAAAAAGGTAATAATAATAAATTTGATAAACTGATGATTTTTACATATAAAATAAAAAAAAATTATTACTAATTAAAAACATGCGCTCATTGTAGTAACTGCTGTAGTAACAAATGATTCTATAGATTCTGCAGTTGAACCTGATAAATCCAGTTGTGAAGAAACCCTGCCTATAGCTTTAACCAATCCTTCAAATCTAACAAGCAGTGAAAAAAATTCTGTACCGACTTCAACAGCAAGTCCTCCTGTAATTCATATTGAAGAAGACTTCAAAGACAAAGACTCGTTAAGTGAAAGTGAACTTGAAGATCAGCATTATCAAAAAAGTAAGTTTATTTTTTAAGCTTATTAAACTTTAATTAAAAATATTATATTATTAGTATTATTTATACTGAATAATGGTATATGAAAAAATCCTAGGTTGGGACAAAAATAATGATGGTACAGAATGGCTATAAGAGCGATGCCAACATGGTAAATATATCTACAAAGTTTGGCCGTAATCCAAAATACTATTACTACAATTAATTTTACATATATTTATTAGGACGAAAATATCAAAAGTTGAATCACTTAGATGAAATAATTGAACCTTTAAGCGATAGTACTTTTGTTAGCAGTACTAGAATGAGCAAGAGTTCTGTCACGTCATCATCTAGTTTATTTGATGATTGGGACAATTGGAAATCGGATGATCATGATGGTGATATGCAAGATAAAACATCACCCAATAATCAAACATTGACCACTACCTCTGTTGGAAAATTGATGAAGCAACGTTTTTCAAAAGAAACCATATCCCAAGATTCAGTAATTTCTTCAGAAGATATAGTTCCACATGAAGTATCTGCAGCAATCGTAAATATTTTGAGATCAGAAAATCTAGAGGATATGATACGAACTGCAATTAATCGTGAAGTTGAAAAACATGTCAAATCATTTTTTAATAATCATGCAGATTTTATATCATTGCCACCCTCCTCATCTCCATTTGCATCTCAAAAACGGAAATACTGGGTAAATTTAAGTTTTTTTTTATTAATGGTATTATTACTTTTTTTTATTTACATTCCTTTATTTATATTTTAGGACCAAAATCATGTAATAACTACCATAATGGAGTTTACAAAACCACTGTTTATGAAAATGTGAAATCTTTCTGATACAACCCTCAAATTAATAATCAATACAATGTGGCCAGAAAAGCTAACGTTTGAAGATGAATCTGATATAAATACAGCAAGAGGTAAAGCAAAGAAGTTTTTTCAAGCATATCGCTGTAATTTAAATAATGATTTATCACAACATGCTGATATCATGATTGAGCGTTATCAAAAAAAGAAGTGAGTATTAACTATTATTCACGTTGGTTTATTTAGTTACTCATTATCATATCATTTAATCATGGATTTTATTAACAGAAATGCCAGTAGAATTCGCACCTTTACTAAATCGATAATTGTAGAATATGTTACAGATGATTTTGCACGTTGTATTTTTAATACATATTTAATTTATGCGCCTACAATGAAAGATGATACGGATGCATTGGATATTTTAAAATCATTCCTGTGCAGAGCATTAAGCTTCCATATTGGAGAAAAATTGAATGGTAATGGTGATCACGAAGGGACCTTAAATAAGATAAAAGGATTAGATCATATCACTAAAGACTTAGTGTTAAAATCTCGTTTTTATGCTAATGTTATCAATAATATCTAAGGTAATAGATAAAATACTAGTATAAACTTATAACTTCAATTAGTATTAAATATTATATGATATCGTAATAGTTGCTTTGAGTACAAGCTTGTAATGACATCATAATGATATAATTATCATATAGTTATCAAAAGCACATTAAAAGCATTTAAAATTATTTTGCATGTAAATATCTTTATTTGCATTTAAAATGTTCATAGAAGTTCAATTTCAAAAACCTTTTCTAATATCCTAAAGACATCCTAATTTTAATAATGATTTTAAGGCATCATGACAAGCTAAAATATGCTTTAAAGGTATTTTTATGATATCGTAAAAAAATTGGCTTGCCCAGTAAAGTAATATTGATGAACACAAACTTTGCGGCGCTTAAAAATGAAAGTACATTAGAACCTATAAAAATGATCTAAACAATAATTGAAGATGCTAACAATTACAAAAAAGAAGCTTGGATACTTTTAATGGACATATCAAAGGCTTACGATTCAGTTAACATGACAATGTTAAGAAAAAGCTAGAACGAATTAAGCTGCCAAAAAGTTTCATAAATTTAGTAATGGATATATCATTAAATCGATTTAATAAGATTCTAGTCAATAATGAACTGACAGAAAGTTACCATGTAAAAGACGGCATAGACCAAGGTGAGGTATGGTCACCGATACTCTGGAGAATATTCTATGACCCACTTTTAAGTAGATTAAACGAATTAAAAGAAGAGACGGGTTATAGTTTAAATGAAGAAAAAATAATTGATCGAGGAAACAACGAAAAAGAATTATTAGAAATATCAATTAACGTCACAGCATTTATAGACGACACAACATTGATTAGTAAAAATAAACAACAATTGAAAAAATTGATAGAAATTTGTCATCAGTTTTTCAAGATCAACGATATTAAGGCCAACGTGTCGAAATACGAACTTATAAAAATAAATAATAAAGTTGAAGATTTAATAATAGAAGGAGAACCTATTACAAAGGTTAATAACGAAGAGGGAACAGATACTTAGGGATTTTCTTCCGACACGATAATAAAAGAGATGTCTATAAAAAGAAAATATCAACAATAATAAACAGTGCCTGCAATATCTTCAACTGGAAAAATTAAATGAAAAGCAAATAATCGCTATTTGGAACATCGTGATCATGCCAAGGATAGAATATCAATTGATGGCAATTGTATTAAAAAGAGACGAATGTAACAAAATGATGACAAGAATCAATGCAATAATAAAGAAGAGGGCAGGTTTAGAGAAATCAACTCCTAATTTTATATTATACGAAAAAGATTTATTAGGTGTCAAACATATTTACGATTTACAAATAGAAATGCTGTGCAAAAATTTAATTTACCAGGCAAATGGGAATGAAAAGCTGAAAATGATATTTAAAATAAAAATAACGCAAGAACAAAACAAAATTTGGACATCGAAGTGCCCAGGTGAAATTCTGATTACAAGCAATAGAAAAAATAATTGGATTTTAGACACATTAAAAATCCTAAACAGCGAAAATATTAAAATATGTAATCACGAGATTTACAGAAATAAAGACAAACATAGGATTAAAGGAGGTACAATTGACCTAATAGATATAATGGATACTAAATATATTAATATAAGTACGTCTTCAAGAAAAGCAAAAAACGTGATGTTTATAGAGGATATATTAGAAGCAGACGGGATCACTCTTCTAAAATGGAAACATTTGCTAAAAGAAAAAGGCCTTAACATAAAAGGAAGAATTCCAAAATGGTTTAAAAATATAGAAGAAAAATTATTAGAAGACAAAGAGGGAAAGATAAGAAAAATAAAAAATGAATATATAGACATAACGCAAAAGAAAAATATCAATATTAATTATTTTGACGAAAATGAGAAAACGAATAAAAATTATATAATTACTTGGAGTGAAAGAGATGACGAACATCCTTTATTTGTTGAAGATAAAAAACGATCTTTTAGTAAAAATCACAAAAGGATAGGAAGACATTTAATTTTAGCGGACGATGCTTACAATTTAAACAATTCGCCAAATTTGATAGCTTGTGAAGGATGCTACAGAAATGTAAGTAAAAAAAAAGAATATAATAATTGCTTAATATATATAGAGAACGATGAGTTAAATAGAGGTATAGTTAGTAGTGATGAAGTTTAGTAGAAAAATAGAAAAGAGAAAAGAAGACGAATTTATAAAGCCTTACGAAACCTTAAACAACATTTTAAAAAAAATGCATGGTTGAGGACCTATACGGAAGAAGAAAGGAGCGACGTTTTATATAATAAAAAAATAGAAACAATAGATAATACGATACGAGCGAATGAAAATTTTATCAATAATATTAAAAACAATATTATAGAAAGTAACGATTCAAATTCAGAAATAAATAGAAATTATATGATTATAGAAGTAAAGAAAAATAAATCAAAAATTAACAAAAAAGGTAAAAGGACTTACTTTTACACTATAGTATGGAAGATAAGAAAATCTAAAATAGAAAATGAAAGAGACGAAATATTTATGATGGCGAATCATGAAAGTATTCATGAGAATGAATTCAAAATTATCTTGAGGAGTATTATTTTAGGATTACTAATAATAAATGGTAATAGTGAATTAATTTTAGGAGTGAACAGGAAAATTGTCCAATTAATATCAGAATTTATTAAAAAATTTAGTAATAGGAGGAAAATAGATAGTGATTATTATTTAGAATTGCTTTATATAGAAAATTTTATAGAGAATAACGAAATAAAATTAATTGAAGTAAATGATGAAAAATCTGATAAGATAAAAGAGCTTAGAAGAGGACTTGAAGATCTTCTAAAACACATGTCAAATATCGATACGACAAAAGAAGAATTCAAATTAATAGACGAAGCATTAATTGTTAACGAATTCAATCTGATATGGAATAATAGATTAATAACAGGAGGATATAGAGCATGGCGTAAAAAAATCACAAATGCTATATGGAAGAACGAGATACTAAATAGCGATAAATTGGATGATTTGTTCGTATACAATTACAAAAAAGAATTTGACTGGAAAGCAACCTTAGAATTTATTAGTAACAGAATAAATTTCTCATCAAGACAATGCGGTGATAAAGATGCGAGAGATCGATCATATAGGATCAAGAATATTTTGAAAGACCTACCCACATATCAAATTTTATATAAAAGAAATACTAATAAAATAGAATCTACGAAATGTTTAAGATGCGGAGAAAAAGAAGAAGAAAATTGGGAACATGTATGGATATGTGAAGATAACGAAGCTTCTATAGATGAGATAATACAAGAATCACCATATAAATTAGAAATATTATTGAAAAAGCAAGACAAATACAAAGATATAGAAATATTGAGAGATATTTTATGTCAATTTCTAATAATACTCGAAAGCCCTTCAGTAATCTTGAAAGGAAAAAGCAGAAAATGGGAACTGATCAGAGGAATTTTTAACGACAATTTTAACAATATTTCAAAAAATAAAGAAGATAAAAGAATTATAAAAGAGCTTTGGAATTTCATATATGACGAAATAAAGAGAAGAATTTGGATTCCACGATGCAAAGAAGTCAAGAGATTAGAAGAAAAGGACGAAATAAAGAAATCAGATTTAAGATCAAAGAAACAGATGTCTGACGTTAGTAAAGGAGATTTCTTAGAAAATAACAAAAATAAAAAAACAAATGAAAATCGCGAAAAAATTGAAAGAAAAAATATAAATAATCAAATTAAAATAGTAACTTTGGGAAAATTAACAGGTACAATAACGGATGGTAATAGCATAGATAGAACATGGGATACGATAGTTAAATTACCATTTTATTAGAATAGAAAATAATTACATAAAATTTTTAGTACTAGTATTAGTTTAATATAAATTTTGTTCTGTAAATACTTAGTTATAGGGTTTAATGAAATTTATTTCATTTTGCTCTACGTGTTTTGTAATTTAATTATGTAATTGTATTCAATTTTAAATAATTAATAAAACGCATTACTATTTTAAAAAAAAAAAAAAAAAACACATTGTTCAAAAAAAAAATTTTGTTATAGTAATATTAGCTTTAACCGGTTAACATTTAACCGGTTGACGAAGATCATGCGCAGTACTATCTGTATACCTCGTATTATGCTTTTCCGATACTTTTCTTGAATAGGAAACCTCCAACCAAATCCGGAACCTTGAATGATCATCTTCAAAATAACTTATTTACACCACTAAAAGATTTGTCGGCTGCCGATCATATTAAAATAAATCAAAGTTAGCATCTTAAAAATGAAATCACTCGAAAACTAATCTTATGTTAACAATGACGTTAACGCGTCACCCACCCACCCACCCTAAGAGACATACTTTCTTTTGCTAAAAATTATAAAAATTTCGGAAAATCATGTGAAAATTAAATAATAATAAAATTATTTTTCGTCGATTTCAGTTGGACTCTGCTGCGGAGCTGTGGTCTAACGGTAAGTGGTAATGATTTTTTATTGGTGTCGGGTTGATTTCTTTTAGGTTCGGTCAGTTCCGGGATTTTTCTTTTTAGGATCGGTTCATTGCCGTGGAATATATAGAAAGTAAGTAACGGAAATTGACAAAGTAAGTAACGTAAAGTCACATGATCTATTACGTTACTTCTCTTATATAGTAAGGAACGGAACGTAAATTTTTTTGGTAAATACTTTACGTTACTCCTTATATTTGCCACATGATCGCGTCATGTTTATTTGTTTATCGAATCTCGTTTTCAGTATAGTTTCGTTTTTTACTCATTTTTTTATTTTTTTTTATTTTGTTTCTGTTTCATATTTCGTTTTTCACTAATTTTATTTCATTTTTTATTTAGTTATTTTAGTTCTTTCAGTTCTATAAAAATAAAGGTATGTTTTTTATTTTCTATTTATTTTTTTTAATTCGTTTTTATCTTATTTACTAACTTCATTTTTTTTTACTTTATGATTTATTTTTTTGGTTTCCTATCATTACCCAACCTCTTATCATGATCATTTTTTTTATTTTTTGTCCCTCATCATTTTCACCTCATATTACTTCTCATTATTCGTCTCCCATTATTTCTTTTCCTCTCCTGTTTACTTCCCATCATTCCTTTTTGTCTCTCATCATTTCCTTTCGTCTCCCATCATTTCTTTTTGTCCCTCATCACTTCTTTTCCGTCTCTCATCACTCTTTTTCGTCTCCCATCACTCCTCTTCGTCTCTCATCTCCCATCACTCTTTTTCATCTCCCATCATGTCCTATTTCTCCTTTTTGTTTCCTATCACTTCTCATTACTCTTTTTTACTCCCTTTCTTCTTCTATTACTTTCCATTACTCCATTGTTATTTCATTTTTTTATTAGCATTTTTCTCCTTGATCATTGTAATTTATTTATCTTTTTTAATTATTGTTATTGTTTTTTTATTTGTATCACTACATTAAAATAAATACAGTGATTTTTTTCGTTAAAATCGAAGATGTGTGACTTAAATTTAATATTTGCATTTTGCAAATAAAATTTCATTAAATAAATCGATTATTTTGAATAAATGTGTTTGCAAAAAAAATTTTAAAATATTTTCGCAATAAAATTTTAAGTTTAACCAATTTTTAAATTTACCTTACATTCTGTACCTTATATAAGGGGAGTAACGTAAAGTAAATATAATTGACTTTACGTTCCGTTCCTTATATAAGGAGAGTAACGTAAATTGAGTAATTTTACGTTACTTACTTAGCCAATTTCCGTTACTTACTTACTACCTAGTGATTACTGCTGCGGTATTACATTAAATAGCTTCGGTTTCCTTTGGCGTCGGGGATTAGTAATATTAAGTTATTAATAAAAATTTTTTTTTCTTTTTCAGTTCCGTCACTCTGGCTGAGAATCAGCTTATTCATTGATAGGCAATTAAATTATGCTTAAATTAGTATTCTTTCCATATGTATAAATTATTACCTAAACCAAAAGATTTGAAGTTATATTTATTAAAGTCCTACTTTGTTTAAGTATGCATAAAAAATCTAATATATTTATAGTTAGAAATTTTTATTATGCAATTTCAGCCAATTCGGATTATACTGTACATAAATCATCATCCAATTTTCCCAAAATCTTTATATAAACAACCGTTATTCGTAAAAAATTGATTTGCAATGGACATGATTTTGTTATAATGAACTGCAATGCAGTGAAATGCAGTGAATGTACAACAGTGCAGTGAAACATAGCATATACAATATTTAAAAAAAAGGGCCTTCCTTTTTGGAATGCACCATTTAGGAATTTAAATTTTTTAAATTGTTGGCATATAAAATTATTTGTTAATAATGTCAACTTCCACTAATATCAAAGATTCAAGTGATAACATTAATTGGTTAGAAAAATTAGCAGAGAAGGGTGATGAAAGGTCAATGCACAGTCTTGCCTTATGTTACGAAAATGGTGAAGGGACAGAGAAGGACTTGGGAATGGCCTTTCACTGGTATCAGAAAGCGGCAGAGAAGGGTGATGAAGGGTCAATGCACAGTCTTGCCTTATGTTACGAAAATGGTGAAGGGACAGAGAAGAACTTGGGAATGGCCTTTCACTGGTATCGGAAAGCAGCAGAGAAGGGTGATGAAGGGTCAATGCACAGTCTTGCCTTATGTTACGAAAATGGTGAAGGGATAGAGAAGGACTTGGGAATGGCCTTTCACTGGTATCAGAAAGTGGCAGAGAAGGGTTATGAAAGGTCAATGCATAGTCTTGCCTTATGTTACGAAAATGGTGAAGGGACAGAGAAGGACTTGGGAATGGCCTTTCACTGGTATCGGAAAGCAATAGAGGAGGGTTATGAAGGGTCAATGCACAGTCTTGCCTTATGCTACGAAAATGGTGAAGGGACAGAGAAGGACTTGGGAATGGCCTTTCACTGGTATCAGAAAGCGGCAGAGGAAGGTTATGAAGGGTCAATGCACAATCTTGCCTTATATTACGAAAATGGTGAAGGGACAGAGAAGGATTTGGGAATGGCCTTTCACTGGTATCAGAAAGCGGCAGAGGAGGGTTATGAATGGTCAATGTACAATCTTGCCTTATGTTACAAAAATGGTGAAGGGACAGAGAAGGACTTGGGAATGGCCTTTTACTGGTATCAGAAAGCAGCAGAGGAGGGTGATGAATGGTCAATGAACAGTCTTGCCTCATGTTATGAAAATGGTGAAGGGACAGAGAAGGACTTGGGAATGGCCTTTCACTGGTATCAGAAAGCGGCAGAGGAGGGTGATGAATGGTCAATGAACAGTCTTGCCTTATGTTATGAAAATGGTGAAGGGACAGAGAAGGACTTGGGAATGGCCTTTTACTGGTATCAGAAAGCGGCAGAGGAGGGTTATGAATGGTCAATGCACAATCTTGCCTTATGTTACAAAAATGGTGAAGGGACAGAGAAGGACTTGGAAATGGCCTTTCACTGGTATCAGAAAGCGGCAAAGAAGGGTCATGAAAGGTCAATGCACAATCTTGCCTTACGTTACAAAAATGGTGAAGGGATAGAGAAGGATTTGAAAATGGCCTTTTATTGGTATCAGAAAGCAGCAGAGGAGGGTTATGAATGGTCAATGAACAGTCTTGCCTTATTTTATGAAAATGGTGAAGGGACAGAGAAGGACTTGGGAATGGCCTTTCACTGGTATCAGAAAGCGGCAGAGAAGGGTTATGAAAGGTCAATGCACAATCTTGCCTTACGTTACAAAAATGGTGAAGGGACAGAGAAGGATTTGAAAATGGCCTTTCACTGGTTTCAGAAAGCGGCAGAGAAGGGTTATGAAAGGTCAATGCACAATCTTGCCTTACGTTACAAAAATGGTGAAGGGACAGAGAAGGACTTGAAAATGGCCTTTCACTGGTATCAGAAAGTGGCAGAGAAGGGTTATGAAAGGTCAATGCATAGTCTTGCCTTACGTTACAAAAATGGTGAAGGGACAGAGAAGGACTTGGAAATGGCCTTTCACTGGTTTCAGAAAGTGGCAGAGAAGGGTTATGAAAGGTCAATGCACAATCTTGCCTTATGTTACAAAAATGGTGAAGGGATAGAGAAGGACTTGGGAATGGCCTTTCACTGGTATCAGAAAGTGGCAGAGAAGAGTTATGAATGGTCAATGCACAATCTTGCCTTATGTTACAAAAATGGTGAAGGGACAGAGAAGGACTTGGAAATGGCCTTTCACTGGTATCAGAAAGCGGCAGAGAAGGGTCATGAAAGGTCAATGCATAATCTTGCCTTACATTACGAAAATGGTGAAGAGACAGAGAAGGACTTGGAAATGGCCTTTCACTGGTTTCAGAAAGCGGCAGAGAAGGGTTATGAAAGGTCAATGCACAATCTTGCCTTATGTTACAAAAATGGTGAAGGGACAGAAAAGGACTTGGGAATGGCCTTTCACTGGTATCAGAAAGCGGCAGAGAAGGGTCATAAAAGGTCAATGCATAATCTTGCCTTATGTTATAACAATGGTGAAGGGATAGAGAAGGACTTGGAAATGGCCTTTTACTGGTTTCAAAAAGCGGTAGAAGAGGGTCATGAATGGTCAATGCACAATCTTGCCTTATGTTACAAAAATGGTGAAGGGACAGAGAAGAACTTGGGAATGGCCTTTCACTGGTGTCAGAAAGCGGCAGAGGAGGGTGATGAATGGTCAATGAACAGTCTTGCCTTATGTTATGAAAATGGTGAAGGGACAGAAAAGGACTTGGGAATGGCCTTTCACTGGTATCAGAAAGTGGCAGAGAAGGGTTATGAAAGGTCAATGCATAGTCTTGCCTTACGTTACAAAAATGGTGAAGGGACAGAGAAGGACTTGGAAATGGCCTTTCACTGGTTTCAGAAAGTGGCAGAGAAGGGTTATGAAAGGTCAATGCACAATCTTGCCTTATGTTACAAAAATGGTGAAGGGATAGAGAAGGACTTGGAAATGGCCTTTTACTGGTTTCAGAAAGCGGTAGAAGAGGGTCATGAATGGTCAATGCACAATCTTGCCTTATGTTACAAAAATGGTGAAGGGACAGAGAAGAACTTGGGAATGGCCTTTCACTGGTTTCAGAAAGCGGCAGAAAAGGGTGATAAGGAATCAATGCACAATCTTGCCTTACATTATAACAATAGTGAAGAAATAGAGAAGAACTTGGGAATGGCCTTTTACTGGTTTCAGAAAGCAGCAAAGAAGGGTCATAAAGGGTCAATGAACAATCTTGCCTTATGTTACAAAAATGGTGAAGGGATAGAGAAGAACTTGGAAATGGCCTTTTACTGGTTTCAAAAAGCAGTAGAGGAGGGTTATGAAGAGTCAATGAACAATCTTGCCTTATGTTACGACAATGGTGAAGGAACAGAGAAGGACTTGAAAATAGCCTTTCACTGGTTTCAGAAAGCGGCAGAAAAGGGTGATAAAGAATCAATGCACAATCTTGCCTTACATTATAACAATAGTGAAGAAATAGAGAAGAACTTGGGAATGGCCTTTTACTGGTTTCAGAAAGCAGCAAAGAAGGGTCATGAAGAGTCAATGAACAATCTTGCCTTATGTTACAAAAATGGTGAAGGGACAGAGAAGAACTTGGAAATGGCCTTTTACTGGTTTCAGAAAGCAGCAGAAAAGGGTAATAAATGGTCAATGAACAATCTTGCCTTATATTACAACAATCATGAAGAGATAGAAAAAGACTTGAAAATGGCCTTTTACTGGTTTCAGAAAGCAGCAGAGAAGGGTGATGAATTGTCAATGCACAATCTTGCCTTATGTTACAAAAATGGTGAAGGGACAGAGAAGAACTTGGAAATGCCTTTTACTGGTTTCAGAAAGTGGCAGAGAAGGGTTATGAAAGGTCAATGCACAATCTTGCCTTATGTTACAAAAATGGTGAAGGGACAGAGAAGGACTTGGAAATGGCCTTTCACTGGTATCAGAAAGCGGCAGAGAAGGGTCATAAAAGGTCAATGCATGGTCTTGCCTTATGTTATAACAATGGTGAAGGGATAGAGAAGGACTTGGGAATGGCCTTTTACTGGTTTCAAAAAGTGGTAGAGAAGGGTCATAAATGGTCAATGCACAATCTTGCCTTATGTTACAAAAATGGTGAAGGGACAGAGAAGGACTTGGGAATGGCCTTTCACTGGTATCAGAAAGCGGCAGAGGAGGGTGATGAATGGTCAATGAACAGTCTTGCCTTATGTTACAAAAATGGTGAAGGGACAGAGAAGGACTTGAGAATGGCCTTTCACTGGTATCAGAAAGCGGCAGAGGAGGGTCATAAAGAGTCAATGCACAATCTTGCCTTATGTTATGAAAATGGTGAAGAAATAGAGAAAAACTTAGGAATGGCCTTTTACTGGTTTCAGAAAGCAGCAAAGAAGGGTCATAAAGGGTCAATGAACAATCTTGCCTTATGTTACAAAAATGGTGAAGGAATAGAGAAGAACTTGGAAATGGCCTTTCACTGGTTTCAAAAAGCAGTAGAGGAGGGTTATGAAGGGTCAATGAACAATCTTGCCTTATGTTACGACAATGGTGAAGGAACAGAGAAGGACTTGAAAATAGCATTTTACTGGTTTCAGAAAGCGGCAGAAAAGGGTGATAAGGAATCAATGCACAATCTTGCCTTACATTATAACAATAGTGAAGAAATAGAGAAGAACTTGGGAATGGCCTTTTACTGGTTTCAGAAAGCAGCAAAGAAGGGTCATGAAGAGTCAATGAACAATCTTGCCTTATGTTTCAAAAATGGTGAAGGGACAGAGAAGAACTTGGAAATGGCCTTTTACTGGTTTCAGAAAGCAGCAGAAAAGGGTAATAAATGGTCAATGAACAACCTTGCCTTATATTACAACAATCATGAAGGAACAGAGAAGGACTTGAAAATGGCCTTTTACTGGTTTCAGAAAGCAGCAGAGAAGGGTGATGAATGGTCAATGCACAATCTTGCCTTATGTTATGACAATAGTGAAGGGATAGAGAAGGACTTGAAAATGGCCTTTCACTGGTATCAGAAAGCAGCAGAGAAGGGTTATGAAAGGTCAATGCACAATCTTGCCTTATGTTATGACAATAGTGAAGGGATAGAGAAGGACTTGAAAATGGCCTTTTACTGGTATCAGAAAGCGGCAGATAAGGGTCTGGAAGGGTCAATGAACAGTCTTGCCTTACATTACTACAATGGTGAAGGGACAGAGAAGGACTTTAGAATGGCCTTTCACTGGTTTCAGAAAGCAGCAGAGAAGGATTATGAAGAGTCAATGAACAATCTTGCCTTATGTTACAACAATGGTGAAGGGATAGAGAAGGACTTGGGAATGGCCTTTCACTGGTTTCAGAAAGCAGCAGAGAAGGATTATGAAGAGTCAATGAACAATCTTGCCTTACATTACTACAATGGTGAAGGGACAGAGAAGGACTTGGGAATGGCCTTTCACTGGTTTCAGAAAGCAGCAGAGAAGGGTCATAAAGAGTCAATGCACAATCTTGCCTTATGTTATGAAAATGGTGAAGGGACAGAGAAGAATTTGGAAAAAGCCTTTTATTGGCACAAAATAACTTCTGATAATTTTAAAATTAACAACTTGTGTAAGGAATGCAATCAACCATATATTGATTACAAATGGTGCCAACAATGTAGTATTAAACAATTTCAGCAAGATTTTTCAAAATGGACTAGTAAAAATAAATTTATTGATAAATTTATTCAAGAAGCACAACTAAATGCTAAAAGTAATTATGAAGTTTTAGAATGGATACCTTATAATAAATTGAATAATATTAATTATTATGATAAAGGAGGATTTAGTGATATTTATAGGGCTATCTGGTTAGATGGACCTATTGATAGTTGGAACTTTGATGAGCAACAATGGAATAGATGGACTGAATATGAGGTTATTCTTAAAAATCTTAATAATTCATCAAGTTTAAGTGATAAATTTTTAGATGAGGTAAGTATTTTATTTATTAGGTACTAATTGTATATTTTATTTTATCTTATGAATTAATAATTTTAAATATTTATTGTATATAGTGGAAACATCATTATAATTGTCAGAAAAAATCATTTTCAAAATTTATTCAATTTTTTGGAATTTCCCAAGATCCAAATAATTTAAATTATGTGATAATAATGAGTTATGCAAAAAAAGGAAGTTTGAAAAAATGTTTAACTAATATAGTTAAATTTAAATGGCAAACTAAATTGCAATTATTGAAAAAAATTATTTTAGGACTTAAAGTAATACATGAATCAGAACTGACTCATCGTGATTTTCATGATGGTAATATCTTAATATCAGATGATTATAGTGAAATATATATTATTGATTTAGGATTATGCAAACCTATACAAAATTCTGATGATAAAATTGATGAAGTTTATGGAGTTTTACCCTATATGGCGCCTGAAATATTGAGGAAAAAACCCTATATTCCAGCAAGTGATATTTATAGCTTTTCAATGATGATGTGGGAATTTACATCAGGTATTCCTCCATTTAATAATAGAGCACATGATATTCAACTTACTTTAAGTATTTGTGAAGGAGATCGCCCTGAAATTATGAAAAATACTCCAAAATGTTATATAAATTTGATGAAAAAGTGCTGGGATTCAGATCCTTCCAAAAGACCAAATATAATAATTATTGAAAATACTATATCTGAATGGCTTAGATGTATTAATGAATATTATCAATTAAATGGTGAAGATAAACAAAGATATGTAGTTCCTAATATTGATAATCAATTAAAAAATGATATGCATGAATTTATAAAAGCAAATAGAGATTTGACAGAAGAACAAGATAATATTTCTGTTTTACAAACTCAAACTCATCCACAAGCATGTTATACAAGCCGCTTGCTTACTGAAATTTTATATCAAATTAATTCTAAGGATTTGGATGATTATATAATTAAAATTTAAATATAAATTTCTATAATGACTTTGTATTTATTGATTTCATAAAAACTTTAAACAAATTTTATTTGTAATTATAAAAAAAAAGTATCATTTGTAATAGATATTTTATTTAGTTTAATAAAAAATAAAAGAATGTTTATTGTTCAAATAAATTTATTTTTTATTTAAATAAAAGATTAAAAATGGATGCAAATTTGTTTAATAAAGTCAATCAAAATATTAACAAAAAAAAAAAAATCTATAATGATGTAATGATATCAGGATTCCGATTTGTGACAGTTATCAAATTGTATAAAAAAATGAAAACAAAATAAACAATTAGAAAATGTATTATTAAATATTCCAGATATACAAGATATACAGTAAGTATGCATTATTAAAAAATCATGAATAATGAGGCGGTTTTAACATAATGAGATATTTATTAAAAAAAAAAAAACTTTTTGTTAAAAATATGGTCACCAAATAATCCCAATATGATTTTCAACCAATTCTTTATATAATTCATTATTATTATTGATGTTTTGTTTTAATATATCCAATTCTTCATAATAATACTTTTCATAATAATTAATTTGAAAATAATATGAAAAAGAAAATTCAAGATCATTACTTATTGGACATATCATCATAGAAGAATTTTGTTCAGATAAATTATCAATATAATTATTTATTCATAACGATAAATGATTGTTTCTATAAATCAAAGATTTTGTTCTTCATTTCAAATCCATTATTTTTATCATTAAAAAATTTTTCAACCTCTGGTAAATTTTCAACTGAATATAAAATTTTAGCAATTGCTTGACTAATGATTTTTTTTGTGTAATTTGTAAAAGCTAACGAAAAGCAAGAAAAATTTTAATATATAATTTTGTTTAAAGCTACATCACATTGCCAATTTTTATAGTACCTTAAAATCCATTCAAATGGTTTTATTTTTATATGTTATATAAAAAATAAAAATCATTTAAAATATCTTTTCTTAACATACTATAAAAAAAATTAATATGACATACTAAATTATAAACTGCTTAAAATTATAATATAAAGATTAAATTCACACCTAATCTTAACATACATCAACCTTTATTTATTTATACTATATATAGTGTAAATTTTCCTAATTTAAAATTAAAAATTTGATATTCAGTATATTTAAATATCCTGATCAATAAATACGTAATTTAAACGTAATCATGCATTCGAAAAGACTTAAATTAGTTTGACAAAAATTCCTGCAGTACATTCACCAATTATGAATTTTTCTCCCGAAATCTTTATTGAAATCTGTTCTTTTTTACCACCAGGTGATTTATTCACACTTTCTCTAAATTTCGTGGATATTTATGTGCCCCAAATTCTTTTGCTACTCAACAAATGTGGAAGGAATCTCGTTTAAAATTTATGCCAAAAGAAGATATGCCTCCGCCGGAAGGCATGAGTGAGTGAAGAAAAATATGCTGAATTATTAATAACGGAACGAGGTTGTCAAATTTGTAAATAAATTAGAGAATGCAAAATTTATTAGGAATCTGAAGTTAGTAAATGTTGTGTAATATGTTTTTACGAAAAAACCGTTAGGTATATTTTCACACCTTTAAATAATAATTCATAATTTATAAATTTTCATTCTAACGAACTTTTTTATAAAAATAAAAAAAATTATAATAATTTAGTCGGATTAACTTAATTACCAAAACTAAATGTTCATTAGAATTTGTTAATATTATGCCATGTACACATACTGGTTATTACTATTGTAAAAAATATTATTGGAAAGAGTAAATAGATCTTGCATATTCTCAATATTATGGTTTATCAAAAAAAGAGAAAAAAATTTGGTTGAATAAGCAGAAAAAGCAAATATTTGATTCTATAATGAATTAGTATATTAGGTTACTACGTGAATTACGTAAATTCAGAGAAAAGGAAAAAGTAGGACATTTTCTTTTATCTCTACATGCATACTGTGATATCATAGAGGATGATTTTATTTATTCAAATCCGTATTATTTACGGCCTCCATCGCCTCCATCGCCTCCACCTTCTCCACCTTCTCCATCTCTATCAAGATTTTTTGTACAAAGTGCGACAAAAGAAGTTAAAGAAGTTGAAAAAATTGAAAAAGTTGAAAAAGTTAACAATAATGATATACCTCAATTAATTCAACTTCATATTAAAAGACTTGAAAATAAATCATTTAAATTTACTTTTAATGCGAAGACAAGGCTAAATTCATCAAATGATTATCTTAATTCTAATGAACAAAAAAGAGATAATTTTGTTAAAAACTAAAAGGGTAAAAGATCAACTTAATAAATATAACATGAAAGTGGAAGGAAAGAATTATAAAAATAAGTTTTCTCATAAATATGGTTAGGACTAAAATGTTTAAGACTAAAATGTTTAAGTTAGATATTTAAACGCATAATAATCATAAATTTATTTAAGATTAATATTCAATGCAGTATAATAAATTGCGTGAATGTAATTGGATATCGTGTCGCCATATATATATTATTATAAATAAATAGGAATTTAATTGTATTAACTGTCTCTAATACTTCATTGTTACAAAATAATGATAATTTCGTGTTAAATAACAAGGGACCTTTAAATAAAACATTCTTGCAGTATATTCGCTTTCTTCTAAACTTTTTATTAAATATGCTCCTTTATAACCCAGCTGATTTCTATGAATATTTATTTATTTGCCCAAATTTTTTGACAACTTAGTAAATATGCGTGAAAGGAAATTATAACATGTCTACTGGAATGAATGAACGAAAAAAATATGTTGAATTATCAATATTAAAATGAGATTGTAAATTTAAACGAGTTAAAGAATGTATAATTTTTTAGGAATTAGAAATTAGATATTGAGTAATATGTCGTTACAAAAAAAACTGTAATATACTAATAGGGTATAAATAGAGCAAATAAAGTGTAATCATCAATTTTAAAATCTTTTTAATAAATTTAGAGGGAGCATTTAAACATATATTGTTTTATCAAATTTAGATTTTTTAAAAATAGAGAGGGATGGGTACGTTAAACAAACAATTAAGCCTAAATAAACTTGTTAATTGAAATGAATTAAAGCCTAGTCCAGAAAATAAGCACCCCGCCTACAGTCCTACAGTACATTACTGATATTATATGCAAAAAAAGGTTGCTTATTTTCGGGACTATGCGTCTATTTATTTTTAAGTACTACAAGAGTGAGACTAATTTTTTATCAGGAATAAGAAAAGGGATTAATTAGTAATTTAATATAGTGAAATTTTTTTAATTTTCTTACAAATATGGTTTTATTTTTTAAACATTACACTAAAAACATTGTAAATTCAATCATATTGTATCTTTTTGTTTATCCGTTGTTGTGTAATATGCAAATTATTTATATCCTGAAACGTAATCATGCATTGAAGATCTCATTCAAAGTATTTATATAAAGTGGGAATGAAGACTCTAGAGTCTAGAATGAGTTTGACCAACACAATGCAGGATATTCCCGCAGTACACTCACCAATTACAATTATTCCACTTGAACTCTTTATTGAAATTTGCTCTTATTTACCACCAGTTGATTTATTCACATTTTCTCAAGTGTGTCGTAAATTTCGCGGATATTTATGTGCTCCAAATTCTTTTGCTACTCAACAAATATGGAAGAAATCTCGTTTAGAATTTATGCCAAAAGAAGATATGCCTCCACCAGAAGGCATGAGTGAAGAAAAATATGCAGTATTATTAATGGCGGAACGAGGTTGTCAAATTTGTAAACAAACTAAAGAATGCAAAATTTATTGGGAATTTACAATTAGGTGTTGTAAAAAGTGTTTTTACAAAAACGCCATAAGGTATATTTTTTATTTCTTTTAAATAATAATATTTAAATCCATAATTTTATAAGCTTTTTAAACTAATAACTCTTATAAAAATTAAAATTTATAATAAATTAGTCGGTTTGATTTGATTATCAAAATTAAATGTCCGTTAGAATTTGTTAATATTATGCCATGCACTCATACTGGATATTTCTTTTGTAAAAAATATTATTGGAAAGAACAAGTAGATCTTGCATATTCTCAATACTATGGTTTATTGAGAAAGGAGAAAAAAATTTGGTTGGATGGTAAAAAGCAAGTATTTGATTCTATAATTAATTACATTAGACGACGTGAATTACGCAAATCCGAAGAAAAAGAAAAAACGAAATATCATTTTTTATCTCCACATACATACTGTGATACCATAGAAGATGATTTTAGTTTTTTATATTCATTTTATTCACGACGTTCTCTATCAGCTCCACCTCCACCTTCTCCACCTCTGTCCAGATTTTTTGTGCAAAGTGCGACTAAAGAAGTTAAAGAAGTTGAAAAAATTGAAAAAGTTGAAAAAGTTAACAATAATGATGTACCTCATTTAATTCAACTTCATATTAAAAGACTTGAAAATGAATCATATCAATCAACTTTTGATGTAAATTCAGCAAATAATTACCTTGAAAATTCTAATGAACAAAAAATAAATAATTTTATTAAAACTAAAAAGAATAAAAATAAAAAGAAACGAAATAATAAGCTTAATAAATATAACATGAAAGTGAGAGGAAAAAATTTTAAAAATAAATTTGCTTATAGATATGGTTAGATACACAATTTTTAACAGAGGTTTTTAATATTATGTATTCAAGTACTTTTATATGTTTATATTTTTTTTTTAAGTTAAAATATTTTTAATTTTTATTAAAAAAATAAACTGTTATATATTTTATTTTATTTTATTTTATTTTATTTTTTGAGAAATATTTATTTAACATAATTTGTAAAATACATTTAACATATCTTGGCTATAATTTAAATTAATTCTAAAACATACATAAATATACACTTCATTACCATTACTTAGGAATGGTTCAATAATAATTGCCCAAAAAAAGTCTATAACATCATAAAATCCATTGTTGTCATTTTTATAATATATTTCAATTGCTTTACTAAATATTCTAGCTATTACCTTAAAATACCAACAAATTCCATATAAATTATAAACAATAAGTAATATAATAAATAAAGTTATATAACTAAATGGAACAAATATTAATAATAAAAGATACCAAAATTTTATGTAGGATGAAGAAAACTTATAATTATTTATTAATAATTTTAATGATAGATCATAAGATAGCATTAGAGAATAAAAAATTACTAAAATTGTAGTTGATATTATTAAGTCTGGTATAATTATTATAATAAGAATTAAAAAGATTATAAAAAAATCTAATATAATAAATATTGATTTGAATTGTTTTATTATTTCCGGGAATTTGAGAGGATGGAAATGACAATGTTGCTTAACTTCTTTGATTTTTTCCAATATTAAAAAATCTAGTAAAAATTCTTCAATAGAATGATTATATATATATTTATAAATTAAGTGTATTATTGCAGCTGTTGGAGAAAGTGAATAAAGTGGATATCCGGGTCTTTGTATGATTGTTATTAATGGGTTAATCAATGAAAAAAATATGGCATATCCAATTGAATATATTGTAAAGAATGGAATATATAAAACAATTATTATAAGAGAAATTAATAACAAATAAATTCTCATTTTCGAATCATATTCTTTAGTCGTGAAAATGAACGAATATAATTGATATAGTGAAGGAAAATACCAAATCAATATTATTAAAAAATTTATTATTAGACTTAATATATATGTAGGCATCAAAAATATTATAAAATCAAGAAAGATTAAAATTGCAAGAGAAACAAATCTAATCATCTCCAGTACCATCTTAATTTTTCCAAGAAAAAGAAAAAAATAGATAATGTATTTTTTATTTTTCATAGTTATTTTATATTTATTGTTTTAACTTGTTTCACGTAAACAGAAACTGTTAATATCAGTGATGTGCAATACGTTTAGTATTACAAGTTTCTTGATAAGTTAAGTTATGAGAAGATGGAAGACATAAATTACTATAACTGTTGGTAAGATCGTCGTGAACACAACGCCAATATAAATAATAATTTTTATTACAAAATGGTAATGCACCTAGAATATTAAATTGCCAAATATGTCTATATCCCCGGAAATATTAGATACCTTTCAAATCATTTTAGGTAATTGATTCAAGTATACAGATAATTTAATAAGGTAATTTTACGGGGGTATTCTTTAAGTTACACTTAAACGGGAAGGTTTTGCCGAAACATTTAACCATATTTAATTGTATATCAACTTTCAATTTTTACGATTAGAATTTACAATGTTCAAAATACATGGAAACATGGTTAAATTGGTTAGAATCAATCTTATTAGAAAAGTACTGTTTAATTTATAAACATGTTTATATTAAAAATTAATATTAAGATTGATAAATCCGTCATTATTAATGACTATCTAGTTATTTGTACTACATGCAAATCCAAATTGACATTTGATTGGTTGCCTCAGACAACGCCAAATCCTTTATCGATTATTCCTTTAACATATGCTTGCGGCTTTGCGCACCTTCTTTGTTTCAAATTTTGCAATGAAAAACTACTAATATTAGTAAGTTGATTAAATAATTACATTGTTTTAAAATCGAAAGGTTCGATATGTGTGTGATATACTAACAAAAAAAAAGGAGAACTATATACTAACAAAATATTTGGATACACAGAGTGGCTGTATCCATCCACAATGGAATGAAAGTAGCTTTTTAATGCTATTATAAAATTAGTATATGATATTCAAAATACCATACATGCAAATAATCACAAAACAAGCGTTGTAAATCCAAAAGAAATCTTTATTAGTATTTATATTATATAATTGTATTACATTGTCTTTGTAATTTACTCCTTTTGGCGCAGCCGCAGCAACTGCTGATCCTCATATTAGAACGTAGCTACGCTCATTCCGCTGTACATGAAACATTATAAATATGATGAAGTTTGAAAGGCGATACCTTTGGAATTTTTAAATCTTTCGATTAAATACAATCAATATGGAATCTGAACAAAATATGCTCGCGGTGCATTTATTAATTACAAACTTATCTCCTGATATTGAATTTTTTAATTTCTTTAATTTTTCTTTAAACTTCTTTAATACTCTTACTACTAAAATAAAAACTGAAAATAATATAAAAAATATCTCTAAAGTACAATCTTTGATTATTAGCCTTCCTCCTGAAATATTTATTATAATATGTTCCTTTTTACCACCAAATGATTTATGCTCACTTTCTCAAGTATGTTTTAAGTTTCATGAATATTTATGTACTTCAAATTCTTCGACCACTCAACAAATATGGAAGGAATCACGTCTAAAATTTATGCCAAAAGAAACTATGCCTCCTCCTGAAGGAATGATTGAAAAAAAATATGTTGAATTATTAATTATAGAACGAGGTTGTCAAATTTGTAAACGAAAAACAGAATGTAACATTTATTGGGGATTGGAAGTTAGATGCTGCGAAAAATGTTTAATAAAAAATTGTATAACGTATGTATTTTTTCTTTTCTTTTTAATATTTATATCTTTAATTTTTATTTTCTAATAAAAAGACAAATTTTTAGACAAGATAAATTATACATGAAAAAATTTCCACGTGAATTCATTGATATCTTGCCGTATAGTTATTTCAACTGTGAATATTATTATTGGAAAAAACAATTAGATATTACTTATCCTCAATATTGTAATTTACTAGAAGAAAATAAACAATGTTGGTTAGATGATAAAAAGCGTTCGCTTGATTCTAAAAAAAAATATTTTGACCAACGTAAAAAAACAAAACAAAAAAATAATCCAAGGAACAGTCCAATTCGTATTTCCCCACCTTTTACAGGTACTCTATTAACAATATACAAATAGATCAATTTAGACTTACATAGTAATAAATATGCTTATAATTTATATAATTATATTATTATAAACAACTTTAAATATTATATTATAATACTATTATATAATAAAAAAAAGAAAACAAAGCAAAACTCCATTATTAAACTTTCTGCAAGATTGCTTCACCATATAATCATTTTTTAAAATTGATTGTTTCCCTTTATTTTTTGTGTTACAGATTACGCGAAAAATTCATTGTATATTTGACATTTTTGAGTATGGCGTGTTCCTATGTCCAAATATGCACTATGCACTGATCATCCCGGAATATTCGTATTTAATTTCCGCTAGGGACGACGATTTTTGTATTCACAAAATTTCACAAAAATCACAAAAATCACAAAACTTATGATTTTTTTTTAATCACAACAAAAATCCACAAAAATTCTATTTGATCATAAGTCTTATAATCTTATATGTTATATCACAATCTTCCATGTAATTCTGCTAAATCGTAATAGGTAAACATAAAATGCGATATGCGATCATCAGTTGCTGAAAATCAAACAGCTGATGTGTAAAATTATATCATGAGATATGCTTCCATATGCTTCCACAGGAAGAAATAAGTTATACACCTCTTACATTATTTATTAATAATAAAGAATGTTTTTTAAGGAAAATCATTCCGTACGAAATTTCTATATTTATATGATAATAGTAGTTAAATCTTTTATGCATCAATTTATAGGTTCTCCAGTTCTCCTCCCCACCTTTACAAAAGGAAATTTCAAATCATCTGATTTTGTTTCATGATTTTACCTCACTTGGTTTCGCTTATTGAAAAAGATGATTTCAAGGAACAAAAGAATAATTTCATGGTACTTAATATCATTTGGCTTAAAAAGTAAAATGTTTAATAATAAATTATGTAAAAATTAATATTCACATACAGTATCTGATAATAAAATAATCTTTTAACGTTAACGCTAATAAAAATCCGCGCCAAGATTTTTGTGGAAGGTTAAGATCATAATTTAATAATTTTTAACAAGATAAAATTTCATTAGAAAATTTCGTAAATTTATTTAAAGCATAAAAAAAAAAAAATATAAAAAAAAAAATTTTTTTTTTTATAAATCAATAAAAAAGAACCTAAACTATATATTAAATGACATTCCCTATGTCGTCACTATTGTTCACTGTAAAAAAAATTAATTAAATCACTGACCCATCAAATATATTAACCTCTATTTTAATTGTCTCACATCTTCACATCTTTACATCATTCACAATCAATCACCGCTCGACTTTCATCACAACCACTCACTATTTTACTCTTCTTCAATATTAGTTTTTCTTCTGCAAAGAAAATTTTCGATTTTGTCTTTAGCTTGTCTTCTCATATCTAAACCCAATCGTTTAGTCATTTTAGTAAGATGAAAAGTTGTTAAAACACCTTCCAAACAATTTAATAAAACCTCAAGATGAGGATCTTCAAAACAACTATTTTTTGATAAAATAATTGTCGAAAGTGGCGGTTGAGATAAGACCAAAAAATGATATAAAGATTCGGCCTTAAAATTCCATGATCCATTCAATTCTAAATATTTTAACTTTTTTAATCGAGCCATCATTAACAACTCATCAATTTTTAATGATAGTCTATCATTCGTTAAAATGATTCTTTCAAGGTTTGGTGACGCCATAAAAGCCAATTGTAATATAGTAATTGAACAAATTTCTGCGTTACATTCAAAATGTCGCAAATTTTCACAATGTACTCCGATTGATCCAATTATTGTACTAGTAGATTCTGCTCTATAATACCTTCTTTGATTATAAATAAATGTTCGTAAAGCTGGACAATAATTTGAAACCATCGCATCAGGATTAACTGCGATCGCTGTTGGAAATAAATCATCAATTTCATATACTTTCAATACTGGAAAATGCGTAAAGCTCAAAGGCCAAGCGTCTTTACTCCCCATACTTCCTCCATAATATCTTAACTCTTCCAAATTATATAAATTTGCTATACCAGAAATAAATTCCAATTTTAATGAATTCACTTGTCGAAAAATTAATCTTTTTAATGTATTAACTCGATTATTGAGTCCAACCATTATATGATGACTATCTAAAATGCAATTTTTCAATTCAAATTCCTCTAAACATGTTTGTGATTCAATTAAAATTTTTAAAGCCTCGAGGATCGACAAATCTTGTGGTCGACACGGTTTATTCATATCAAATTCAATCCTTTGGATTTTAGTACAAATTTGAGAAAGGTCAATTAAAAATTGTTCCGAAGTTGTCGCTTCTGTTCTCAAAATTTTCCATTCAAATTCAACCAAATTAGCCAAACAAACATCGGCACGAGGATAGTGAATTATCGACATATTTTCTTTTGTAATATGATTAAACCATGCGCCTTTCTCCAGATGCACTTTAAGAAGTTCCGATGTTGATGAGAAGAATCTATCTGTACCCCCAGGTTTCATTGAAAGACAATCTAATTTTGGAATTTGATTCATCAATAATTTATATATTTTCATGGTGATCTCCCCGATCAATGAATTATCATTACGAAAATTCTTGATTGATGTGTATTTGGTAGATTTTTGCTGTATTAATACAGAAAATATGGCATTCCTAAGCTTTACGGACGAAGCATCTCGATTATACTTTGGTGAAAAAATATATTCAGCCCATTCCGCAATTGCCAATCCCAAATCATCAAGATCAAGTTTTCGAATAAATCCTACATAATTAAATAATGGAGGTGATACCAAAGGAACTCTCGCAGATGTTCTTTTTTTATTTTGAATACTACCCCCGGAAATAATTTCGTTATGAATCAAACATGTAATAAAAGTCTCGGTAAGTTTTCCGGTTTTTCTTCGATGATGCGAAGTATAATCTGGTGTGCTCTTCAAGATCAACGCAAATTGAAAAGGTTGTTTCCATAAATATTTAATGGCATTTACACACCATAATCGATTTACTCTTAAGAAAGCGTAAAGGGATTTGCTATCATCAGCAAGGTAGGAAAAAATTTGTAATAAACAATCACCGGGCAAGGTAGGCGTCATATCAAAAACTGCAGTTCATTGGAAACCAATCAAAATAAGTTATCAATACTGCGGACAATTTTAAAATAATAATATTGTGATTTGTTGATATAAACATCATTGGATAACTTTACCAATACTACAAATGGTAATGCTTACCCGTGATAGATTATTTATCAACTTATTTTTTTAAAACTTCCGAGGAACTCGTATTATTATAAAAGCTATTGAAAATAAAAAAAAAAATGTGCAATATTTTTGACAGGAGAGAAAACTTGATTACACAGAAAGTTGTCCTATGTCAAGAATTTGTCCTATTATTCCCATTTAATCGGAAACAGCTTGATTAGGATTGGTAACGTTACAAAAAGATTTGTTCATCAATAATTGTATTACAACACCTTGTCAATTTTGAAAATCTTAAATCCTGAGATTTTTTTGCTGCGCAAAAGAGACACAAAAAAAAAAGAAATGTTGGTTTTTAAAATTTTTAAAACGAGAAATTTTTATATCACGTGTAGAAATAAAAAATAAAAATAAATCTATTAATTTAAATAACAATGTAAAATATAAATAGTGAGACTTTTTTTAAACTTTTTCTTTGTAAAAAAATAAAAAGAAAATCCGAGTTTTGAACAGATGATTAAATTAGGGTTGAATAAACAAAAAATTTTCGGAAACCCTCGGAAAGTCGGAAATATTCGGTTCGCTAGAACATAGAGTAAAAAGTGTTACACAAAGATGACGTTCTGTTGAACGTTTACAAATAAAGAAATTCGAGAAATAAACTAAGATTTTCTACTTTCTTTAACCATAATTTTATTCTCTGTTTTTGAGTAACGGCTTTCAGGTATTAAGTAAATATAAATATCTTCAGTCTAGATAGTCAAACATGTCAGTCAAGTATAACTTAATTTCATAAGGTATACTTCTAGATCTAAACTTATAATACAAATCACATTTAACGCGTCTAATATAATAACCGATTCTAAAGTAAGTATTATAAATTAGCAACAGAACTTTGGTATTTAAATGATATATTTATTTGTTGTGATATGAAAAAAGCTAAGAAAGTTAATATTTTCGTATGATAATTGATTTAAGAACCTGTTTTATTCTATTGTCTTAACTAGATTCTCTTCGTCGGTTTCGCTAATTTCTGTAAAAAGATATACGATCGATTTGCCAACATTTTTAATAATTGGCGTTTTTATAATCAATTATTCTTTCGTCATTCTTCCTATAAAAATCGGATTTAAAGCACACAAGTGAGTATTGACTGGAGTATTAGTTTACGAATTTATTCGTGACATCTTTATTGCTATCATCGAAGTCAACAGCTATCCAAAGGTGAGTTAGCTTATCTTTATATTTTCATGCTACATATTATTAATCATAATATTCGGTTATTTTCTAGATTATATAAAAGAAGAAAAAGTGTATGTTGAAATTTGTTGAAGAAAAGAGCAGTGGAGAAAGTGGGCATATTAGACCGATTTTATTCTTTCTCCAATAATTAATTTTAATATTAAATCATGTGGGTTCATGAACTATAGATATTGTTAAAGAAAAAAACGAATTGTCTTCTAATGATAAATTAATTTATATATCTTTTATTTAGATAATTTGCCAAACTATATATGTAACTTTGATAAGAACGAAGAAATTCGTAGATGACAAAGAAATGAGACAACACATTGAAAGGCACGTAACAACAAAGTTGCGAGAAGTCGCTTATGCGCGTTTAGTACCGACTTCCACTCCTCAAAATGGCAACATTTTATCCCTAAAATATTTGGTCAAACTGATCGGTCTTAACGGTAAAGAAGAGTTGATGATTTCGGCGGAGAATACTACCTCAGCGCTTTTTTTTTTCCAACATCAAGTTCTTTTGGGTCAAAATACACTTAAGTTAGATGGAAGCAATTGGCGTGAAAAAATCCGGAATGGCGAAAGTGTCGGAAAAATTGAGGCAACTTAAGATCTTTAATCTAGTTATAACCCAATTTATTTTATGTATTGCATATATATATATATATATATTGTACATGGCACGTCCTGAAAGGAAATGAGAACGAGATCCAGTCGACAAAGTATTTTATGATATTTGGAAAGAATTTAGTTCAGGTAGAATTTAATTGAATCACATCATCACTAATGTTACAATTATATATATATAAAATATATTCATTTTTCTATGAACACTCAGAAGTAAGACGAAGGGTCATTTCTTTCATTTTTCCTTGTTTCCTTTGTTTCCTTGTTTCCATTGTTCCATTTATTCATTATTTCATATTTTAATTATTTTAATTATATTTGCATTATCATTATGAGAATCATGCGAATAATTTTAGGGGTTTTCAATTCAAATAAATAAGCAAATTACATTGTGCTGCCATATAGGCTATATATAGAATTATAATTGTTTGGCTTTATTTGGAACGAGCCTTCGATTTATGTATGAATTTTTTTCTTTTACGCGTTCTTTTGTTACATAAATTAAATTGATATGCATCATTAAAATGTTTTATATTAATCCGCAGTTCGAACCTGTTACAACAAGACATTACGCAGCTATCTTGTATATCAATGCTGCGCAACTAAATTAAAAACCTATTTTTGGTTAAGTTGCCTAAATTAGCCCATAGTTTTAGTTTGGGCGTAAAGAATTCATTGCATGAATCAAATCTCTTATACTACGCCGTTTATTTGCGCAGTAATGAAAAAAGTTTATAAATTAATTCCTTCGAGATATTATCAAATTATCATTCTTTAATTTTAAATTAATTCATTTATTTATTTGAAAGTTTTTTTTTCCTATCATTTATGAGTTCATCACTATCCTCAAGATTTTTCGCTGCTCTACCTTTGAACGTAACATTCGATGATGATATCAAAGAATACATTTCTAATGTATTAGCAGATATCGAAGGTGCTGATTCGCTGCGTGAGGCTACCGAACAATTCTTAATTGATGCCGGTATAGAAAAATCCGACTTAGATTCTTTTTATAACAAATTTTCCTACGACTCTACGGATTCAACCGATACTACTTCGGAAATTGGACCTGAAAAATTACCGGAAGAAGTTGTTACTAAGTTAGACCAGGTACAAAAAAATATTAAATTTTTTTTATGATGTAATTCACTTTTGACTAAATAAATTTATATATTTCTTTATTAAGTTAAATTTATCGACACCTACCTCTGATACGCATACTGCTTCCTCAATTGGCAAGTCTGGAAAGAAATCCGTCAAAACCACTGGAAAACAATCCACATCAACTAAAGCACAAAAATCCGTTGTAGATGATTCGGAAATCATTGCATACTCTCAACAATCAAGATTTCATACTGAAACCTTAGAAACTTTATCAAAAGAGGTAACCTATCTTCAAATCATATTTTACGTTATTGAAAAAAAAATTTTTAAATTTTTTTAATCGATTTATTATTATATAAAAGGTTGATTTAAAAGATGTTAATATTACGGTCGGTAGTAAAGAATTATTAGTTGATGCAAAATTACAATTAAAAACTGGTGTTCATTATGGTTTAGTTGGAAGAAACGGAACTGGAAAATCAAGTAACTATTTTTTTTGTTCATATAAAAAATTCTTAACGAAAAAATGGGTATTTTTTTAATAATCAAAAAATTTATTTTATATTATAAAAGCACTTCTTAAATGTATCGGTAGTGGAGTACTTGTCGGATTTCCTAGAAACATTCGAGTTTTATATATTGAACAATTGGAAAATGTAGATGAAAAAGAAAATGTTGCTCAAGTCGTTCTTAAAGCAGATAAAGAACGAACTCTTTTATTAAATGAAAAACAAGCTCTCCAAACTGCGTCAGAAAGTGGAGATTCGAAAAAGATTGAATCTGCTGTTAAACGTATTAGAGCTGAAAGACTACAAAGAGAATTAGAAGAAGCTCAAAAAATTGCAACTCTACGAAGTGGTCGTAGAGGTGCTGAAGCAAGAAAAGAATTGTTGGATGCTGAAGCTAGAGTAGCTGAAGCTCAAAAGTAAGTATAATAAAGTTCATTCGAATAAACAGTGATTATTTAAAATTTAGATATGCTAATCATATTATAACGTAGAGCATTGGATGATAAAGGTGATAAAGAAAATCAAACCGAAGATTTTACTGCGGTGATTTATGAACTCTTAGAGGAAGTGTATACAAAACTTGAACAAGTGGGTTTTTTTATATGAACTAAATTAATCTATTACATTATTATTTAACATTTAAATCTGTATCTTTTAATTTTAATAAAGATTAATGCTGATTCTGCTGAAGCAAGAGCTCAAGAAATTTTATCCGGTCTTGGATTTTCTGAAAAGCAGCAATATTCTCCAATGGCCTCGCTTTCTTCTCTTTCTGGTGGTTGGCGTATGGTAAATATCACATTAAAAAAAAAAATTCATCGAAAGATTTATCTGTTATATTTTTCTTATAAAACTTTAATAATGATTATTTAGAGAGTAGCATTAGCTCAAGCATTATTTTTACAACCAGATATTCTTTTATTAGACGAACCTAGTAAGTACAATTTATATTATTAAACGAGCATTTTTATTAATCAATGAAAATTTGACGAATACACAAGAATGTCTCGGGTTTCATAAGTGAATCATAAAATCCTGTTCTCATGTTGATTCACAAAGAATCTAATTTAATATTTTTTTTTTCTTAAGCCAATCACTTGGATTTACCGGCTATTCTTTGGCTTCAATCGTATTTGAATACTCTCATTGACACTACCATGGTCATTGTTTCTCATGATCGTCGATTCCTCAATAAAACAGTCACCGAGATAATTCGTTTCAAAGATGCCAAATTAACTTATCATACTGGTAATTACGATGAATTTGAGAAAAATTTGGAGGATGAACGATTAAAAAAAGAAAGAATGGCTGAAGCTCAAGAGAAACAAAAAAAGCATATAGAATCTAGTATTCAAAAGGCTCAAAAAAAAGCTAAAGAAAGTGGAGACGATAAGCTTTTAGGAATGGTTGCGAGTCGTAAGAAGGTAATATTTTATTATTGTCCGGAGCGAAGCGAAGGACAATATATGTCTACGCACTATGAAAAAAAGAATCGATCACGTGCATTCTCTGTCCGCCACGTGATCGTAACCCAATGAAATCGCAAATTTTAGTTTTTCGCTCCGGACTTACAACGGTTTATCTTTATTTCTTTATTTATCTTTATTTCATTTTCGAATAAACTAATTTGAAACTATGTGATTAGAAACTCGAACGTTTCGGAATGAATAAAAGTGAGGATGGATTTCGATTCAAATTAAACAAGCATAGAGTAGGATATTTTAATGCAGCTCGTGATGAAATTGTAGTTGAAAAAGCGGAAACCTTAGTTAATTGGAATATTCCATCACCCGAACCATTACGTCATCACGGTGCTTTGTTACAAATAGAAAATGTTTCATTCACTTATCCTAATAGCACCAAACCTGTCCTTAAAAATGTGACACTTAACGTTGAAGAAGGCGCAAGAATTGGTTTTGTTGGTGCAAATGGTGAAGGTAAATCCACTTTAATGGGGTTACTTGCAGGCGATTTAGAACCTACAAAAGGTACCGTAACAAGACATCCTAGAATGAAAATTGGACACTTTGTTCAGCATAACGTTGATGCATTAGATTTGGACGTTTCAGCTGTTGCGTATATGAAAAAAATATATCCTGAAATTGATGAACATAAAGCAAGATCTTATTTGGGAGGATTTGGAATTTCCGGTGATTTATCAGTTCAAAAAATGTCTTATTTATCTGGGGGACAAAAATCTAGAGTTGCATTCGCATTACAAGTTTATCATGCACCACATATTTTAATGCTTGATGAAATTACAAGTCATTTGGATATGATTACAATTAAAACACTTGTAGAAGTTTTAAATAAATTTGAAGGGGCTGTTATTATTGTTAGTCATGATAGATGGTTTGTTGATAATGTTACTAAAAAAGTTTATGCCGTAAGGAGAGGAAGAGTTGAAGAGTTAATAGAAAATGGCGTGCAACAATATGTTAACGATGTTGCAAGAGAAATTGGAGTTGATGCTGAAGAATTGGATGACTAAAAATAATATGTTAAAATTTTTGTTAGAATTTTATAAATTAAGATTATTTAAATTAAAAATTAAAATTATGATTTTATGTAACATTAAATTAAAATTAATTGCTTCCTACTTTTTTTCTTTTCTTTTTTTATTTTAAGAAACTAACATAAACTAACTATTGAACTATTATTGATTTAAGATAGTCAAAAAATTATGAATTATGTTAATAAAATATGGTCTTAAAAATAAGGTTTTAAAATTTATCGTGAAGTGCATGCGCTGCGTATTCTAAAAATAAGTGGTAAAAAAGGATCTCATTATCATAATATCACCGTCAGACAACTTCACCAACAATCACCTGATCATTGTTATTTCATCGTCCCCAATATTCCTTACCTAACACTAATTCTAACCCTAATTTTCTAATTCTAATCCTAAATTCCCTTGTCGGTGAGATGATTGTTGGCGAAGCATTTGTCTGCGAAATGACCTGTTGATGAAACGTCTGTAGGTGAGATAATCGTCGGTGAAATGAATGCGACCCAAAAAAATAGGAAACTTTCAAAAATTTTAAAATTTTATCAACTATAACCCGAAATCAGAAACCATTCGTTCAAAGGTTCCCAAGATTTTTTTTTTTAAAAAAAAAACCATTAATTCTATAAGTATATTAACAAAGGATACACATGAACGGATTACAGATTTACATCTTTGGAAGTGGTGATTAAGGAGCAGAAACTCTTTTTTTAGTATATTATAAAGTTTATAGGTGTTTCGTTACGCAATTTACAGTACAAGATGGAAATAATTGACTGGCCAAAAAAAGTAGATGATGTACAATAACTTTGCCGTTCTTGCTTAAATTGGCCTAAACCGCTTCGAAAAATGTACTTCTATAATAAAAAAATCTGATATTAATACGCATTAAAGTTAAATACACAATTTTACAATATTTCGTGATACGTAACAATATTTACTTTCGACATACCATAGCGAACTGACGAAAGGTAATATGATATCATCGTAATCTGTCATTTAATTCACTATATATAAACCAACTTTATGTGAGACAAACTAGCTTTATAAATCTTTAAATGAACATATCCATTAAGCATGATATGCACGATAGTCTCGATGATCAAAATTATGCCAATTATGCCAATTATTGGCGATAAGACGCAGCAACAAATGCAAAATATTTTCCAAATCCAGAAGCTTTAAAAGGTAAAAATAATCCTCAAAATGGATTTTTTGGTTTGGAACACTAAATTAAAGGTCATATGGTTATTGGTGAAATAACCTAATTCAAACTACATCATAAGTGACTCACTATATTGTCCTGATACACTTTGTCATTCCATACATCGAATATTGAATGGGACACAAAAAAAAATTGTGCTACATATTACATGATTATCAACAATGCCAAGACTTTTAGGTTGAAAAGGTTGTTCTTTAATCATTTCTTTGTTCTTTTTCAGCAAAAAAAAAAATAAAAAATAAAAAATAAAAAAAGAACAAAATGATTTTATTAAGATACACTTCTCATATGATATTATTAATCCTTGATTTTTTAATCTGTATCTTACCAGTATTATTTTTATGTCTGATTCCAAATATTATTATATCATTACTTACTTATTTACCCTCAATATTTCAAATATATTCACATTTATTTTGTATTTGTAGCAATGATTTGAGGAAAAGAATCTATTTACTTTTATCTTTTCCAATAATCGTTGCTCTTTATATTCCAATTTATATATTTTTAATTATTGGATATTGTATATTTGTTACTTTAATCTATCCATTTGTTATAATTATTAAGAGACCAGAATATCCATATTATTCAATTTCTTCAACAGCGGCGATTATTTATTTAATTTATCAATCAATTTCTCATAATTCCGATTACCGATTATTAAATGAATCTCCGATATTAAAACCTTTTGATAATATATTATTTTCAAAATCTTATTTGAAATTAGATAAATTACATATTTATGAATTTATTTTCTCTATATTTATTAATATTATGGATATATTTTTAATCTCAATTATTTTTATTTTCATAATTACACCATTATTATTCGTAGTTACTTTTTTTTTAACGGTGGTGAAAAATTTATTAATTGGTTCAATCTATAATACTAATGAATCATATAAAGAATATAAAAATAGTTTAACGAATAATCCAATATTTTTAATGAAAATTTGTTATGCTATATCATTATTATCACTTCCATTATTATTATTATTTTGGATAATATATTATACAGTTTATATTATTTCTAATTGTCTTTTTTTATTAATTACAATGATGATTATATTATTTAAGATACTTATAATATATAAAAAGAATGATTTTTATAATATTATGGTCTTATTTTTGGTAATTATTGTTAAAATATTTATAACAAAGTATAATTTTTATGGTTATACATTAAATTTATTATCTCATAATGATTTAGAATTAGATGAATTGATTTATATTTGTTTTGAAATTGATATTTACAAATTTGGTGAAAATATTTTGGATGAATCGAGTAACATAATAAATTCTTTTTTGTTGTTTTAAGGGTTATCTATAATATCTAATAATAATTATTGTATGTCGCACCAAGATTATTTAATATCCAACGTGTTGATAACATCAATCAAAAATGGAAGTGTCCGAAAGGCGGCAACAAACAAAAAATAAATCAGCTGAGAATGGAAATGCTCGGCATCGGCAAGTGATAACAACAAGGCCCTTTATCAGAAATCATTTCGTCATACAATAACAATGCGACGATAAGTTAATTTTAGTCAGACGTCTGCATAATAAGTTTAATAACACAGTTAAACTGCTTCGCAGTTCGGTAATATTTCAACCCTCATACCAAATAACTATTATTTATTGTCCAGAGAATTTTGTTAATCAATTTTTATTCACCTTTTCGAGTGATGATCAATTTCTTTGATTTCGTTTTACCGATTCATTTTTGTATTATTAAAATGTTATATGATTAAAGTTTCATTAAATAATAATAATAATTGAAAAAAAGTACGAATAATATACTACCTTTAACATGTGCATGAAGCCAGTATGTACTATTTGCTCCTGTATCAATATCTATCGTTGTTTAATGTTCGTGTCACGGGATATTTTTTTATTTATTTTATTTATTTTTATCTTTTATTTATTATTTATTTATTTTAGTAATTTAGTTATGTTACATAGAGATATTTTTAGTTATTTAATGATTAGAAAGCTTAGCGGTGGGAAAGTGGCTGAATTAAAGGTGGCTTAATAGACAAATACGACTAATCGCCACATTTGGCCGGGAGGCAAATCAGTTCGAGAGTCAGATTCGCACCAGATTTTTAACGATATAAAAAGGACCGATGGTGGAGGTGTAGTTTGAGCAGTTCGTGTAGGTTTTATTTTCTATACGGATATTACAGAGCGCCGATAGAGGCAGTAATATCGTATTTTGTTCAAGTGTTAATAAACCCGCCCGCTTGTTTCCGATTTATTACAACACATTTATTTCTTTAAAGTGTTTCATTATCCTATATTGACCTTTAGCTACATATCGTTTTGTACAGTTTAATTCCGCTTATAAATCAACTGATATAGTGATATATACACGTTATCATTACTTTATTATTCGTTTACTTATTGTTCATTATTTGCGCATACATTAACCGATTTGCTTTAACACCTGATAACTACTAATAATCAGTTAAGTTTTTAGGCTTAAATTTCATATTCTGTATATGCTAACATGTTCATATTTCAAAATTTTACTTTCAATGGATATTGAGCGTGAAAAAGATAGGAAATTTCATTATGGATCAGGATGATTTCTATAAATTTGTAATTTAATATTAGTTACCAGAAAACATTAGTAATTTAAATAAAATAAGTCATAATTTAGATCTGTATGTTTTAATCCTGGTAAGTTTTTTAAGGAAATATTAAATTGTAATTTATGTTTAATCTTTTAGGGATATATACTGTATATATACATATTTTTTTTATATGTAAACATTTTTTAACTGTACATATTTTATAATTATTTGTTTGTATATGAATAAATAAAACAAAAAAAAAAGAAGTTATAATTTGACGCGTGAAATTAAAAATTCATCTCATATTATCTTATTTTAATATAAAATGAAATTCATACGACTTTCTTTTTACTAAGGGTAAGGGATAATGTAAAACACACAGAAAACATTTCGAACAATAAAAATAACGAATAATATGATAAAACCGATTTCGCTTTTTTTTGGCTGGTATATAAAGGACAAATATACCTTGAATAGGAATAAATACGGAATGTTTTGCCGAAGGGATATGTCAAAGTAATAATATCTTGGAAAAAAGGATATTTAAAATAATAAGAATTTGTCCAAACGTTCATTTATTTTTTATTTTCATTGTGCGTTGAATATTTTTTTACAAAAACGTTAATTTCTGAAATATCCATTCGGTGAAATGTCCATTCGATGAAATGGTTTCAGCGAAAAGAAATTAATGTTGCCGATCAGCAAACCAAAAAAAGGAAGATAATTTATAATTCGTGAAATGATCTCATTACTTGATTGTATTAAATAAGATATATCCGAGTCGGCGTTCGGTAACATATAAAGTGAAATTCATATAAGTGCTTATAATTAATAAGTGATTTCATTACTTGAATACAATCTATATATATCACCGAATACCGACCGGATATTCCTTATCTGTTATTTTAATATAAAATGATAACATGGGGATTTACTCGACGATCAGAATCCAAAACCGACTCTCAATAGTAATTACAATAGTAATCACAATCTCGAAAATTCAAAATCCCGACACTCACTTAATATCCTCTTGAATAAAAAATGTTTATTAAATTCTAATCAGTTTATAAATATTTTATATCTTTATATTAAAAATATTATATTTTTATTTAATAAAACAAATAACATTAATAATTCATTAAGTATAATTATTAAAAAAAAAATAAAAAATCAATTGACGTAATAATAAAAAAAAATATCAATTTTTTACAATAAAGACATTAATCCTTGCGAATTATGTTAAATTATTACATACTAATAGAAATAGCCGTTAATACCCCGTGTCATTACCCGAAAAGTAACGTCCGAAGGCACCGACCGGATGTTAAAACGATCTTATAAACCAAATGTCACATGGCAAAACGATGTGACAACTAGTGATATCCAAAATTTGGATATTGATTAACTAATTATGAAATATCAAAATTACCGTGATTTGTGAAAAACAAGTCTAAATTTTATTCTGCTAAAAATCCGACTAAATACAATGAACGCCAAGAATAAAAAAAAAAGTTCACTTAAGAAAACTACGTCAGTGTTCTTTATGTCATTACAACAATTATAAATTGAAATGATTGTTTCCATATATTAGAAATTTCATTTCGCTTATTACTAATCTGATTTTCTCTTTCAAGACTTGGACTAATAGCTGCCAAATGTGGTAAGAGCAGTGAAAGAATTCTTACGATTAATAGGCTTCTTAGCGTAATCATATCTTATTAAATATTAGAGCGGATGAGTTCTAACCAACCATAAATCGGTAACGAATGGCAGAATAACCCTATAAAAAAAGAATGTCCGGAAATTGTAGCTAAAAACGTCCGGAAAATGTATATTTGTCTGGAATATGTCCGGAATATTGCAATATTCCGGACGTTGGAAAATTTCCATTTTCCAGAAAATGTCCAGAAAATGTCTAGGAGGGTTCAGACCCAGCGTCCAGAAAGTGTCCGGAATATTGCAATTTTCTGGACGTTTTCCGGACACACGGACATTTTCCGGATGTTTTTAGCTACAATTTCCGGACATTTTTTTTTTATAGGGTAATGGAAACAATGTTTTCTTTGGCTTTTTTTCCTTTCGTGGTAGTTAACAGTAGCTTAAAGTGACGAGGGGAGTATACGACTTAGGTTAGGCAGTTGGTAAAACGTATAATTTTTTAAAGTATTCCTATATGTTTAAAGTATGAGAAAAACTATATAAATAATAATAGAATAAGTAACAATATTTATAATGAAAGACCAAATGATTACGATCCATTCATTAGTCGTCCGGATTCATCCATATAAACAATGAAATAATTATCATAACAATAATTCAAGAATTTATCATGTAATAATAAAATAACAACTGGAACAAATAATGTACGTTTGAATACTAGAACTAGTCGAACAGGTATAGCCTATTTAAATCTAATCATATAATCAGGATATGTTGCGCGAACTTTCATTTACTAGAGATTAAAACTGGTTAGATTTGATTTAATCCAAGAAAGAAATAAAAAAAATAAAATTTATTAAAAGAAATTTATTAATGATTCATATACTGTACAAAATTATATTATATTTACAATTTTTTTTTTTATAACTTTCATATTATATATAATATTTTATATTTAATTAAATTAACCATATCTATAAAATAAATTTTTTCTAAAATTTTTTCCCTTCATGTTAGATTTGTTATTTCTAGTTTTAATATAATTATTTCTTTTTGATTCATTAGAATTTTTATGATAATTGTTTTTTAATTGTAACTCAACTTTTATATTTGTTTGACTACAACAGCAAGTAGGCTGATTTTCAAGTCTTTGAATATGAAATTGAACTAGTTGTTGTACATTTCAATATCGTTATTCGTACAATTTTCACAGACCCAACACATACTCCTATAAATCTGATTTATACGACCTATCCAATCACTGCTAAAATTTCTAAAATCTCTATCAAACAGAGTTTCGGAAAATATTGGTAGCGAATCAAACGAAAAAGGAAAACGGCTAAGTTTTTCTTCATTCAATTTGCGTATTTCAGCATCATCGCAGAAATTTTTAAAATCGAAACCATATCGTGACCAAGTCGAAATTTTATCATAGACCTTATAACCAAGGCTTGGTCACGATATGGTCTCACATCGTTACAATAAGTTTAAGTCAATCGTATGTATAAAGTTGATGCATATTAAGATCTTCCCCAGTATCGCCACAAAAATTTCCGCCCCTACGTGATCTTAAAATTTTGTCACCGGCGTCACACCCTTCCTGTTTTCCATTTTTACCATGTATTCCAGGGACTTGATTTTTTTCAGTGTGTAAAATCCTATTTGTCACGCCTTATTTGTCACATGCTTAATTTCTTAATGCTGGCCGAGACATATAATGCCGGCCAAAAATCACGTGGGGTGGAAATTTTTTGTGGCGTTACTGGGGTAAATCATATTATTAATAAGGAGATCGTCACCTGATCTAATCGGATCGAGTATTGAAATCACAAAATACAAATTAAAGTTATAATTAACGCATATTTAAGTTGTAATAAATAGATATTAAAGTGATATTAAAGTTAACGCAAACATATATATAATTTATGTTGAATAGATATTAAAGTTAAAGTAAATGTACATTCAATTTATATTGAATAAATATTAAAGTGATAGTAAAGTTATATAATAAATTTATTTTGAAGCTGTAAATAAGTTGTAAAGTATCTTACAAACTAATAGTAGAGTGTTCTATTCTAAATCTAATCGTAAATGTAAATTGATGTAAAATGTTATATCGATAATAAACATTAAATGGTCTTGAAAAAATATAAACTTCGCATATGCAAATCATTTCTGATCGCCTCCGATGCTAAGCCATCTAAAAAAAGAATAATGAGATATTAGTAAACATGCTCGTAAAATAATAAAGAAAAAAAGAAAATTACTTACCAAAATTTCACGTTCAAAACGCCAAGGAACCAACCGTTTAAAAAAAAAAAGAAAAATTAGTAATTGTAGAAAATATGTATACTGCTCACCAAAATCCCACGTCCAATGAACCAAAGAACACCTAAAAAAAAAATATAAAATAACTATAAAAAAGAAATAAAATGAAACATTTAATAAACGATTCATTGAAATTTTTTTTTAAAAAATAATATTCACATCCGAAGAACCCAATTTCAGCTATCCGATATTTTTTGTTAGCAACAACTGAGGAAGATCGTCTAAAAAAAGAAAAAACAAGCCTGCCAAAGTCTCTACAAAAAAAGAGAAATGAAAGAAAAAGCAAATTCACAACGAAACTTACTCTTTCTTTTAATTTCGATGACTGGCCAACCGGGACCTATAAGAAATAAAAAAAAAAAGTAATAAAAACATTTTTTCAAAGTCTTCAAATTATTTTCAAAAACTTACCCGATTCTGTCATATCTGAGTTGGAGTCAACTTCCTTACAAAAGAGTAAAAAAAGTTAGAGAACTTTTTTTTTGAAATTTCAAAAAAGAAAATTTAAAATTTAAAAGTTGAGAATCCAAACTTTGGAGTCATTTTCCTAAAAAAAAGTAAAGAAAAACGTTAAAAAAAACGTTTTTCCATTTTGAAGTTTTGCAGTACCAACTTCGGAGCCAATTTTCTAAAAATAAAGAAACGTTAAAAAAAGTTTTTCTTAAGTTTCAAAAAATTCAAAACTTACCTATCAGGATTTCAGTATCCAAATCAGAATCAATTTCCCTAAAAAATTGAACTGAAAACATTAAACTTTTTTTTTTTAAGTTTCGAAAAGAAAGTTTTGAAAAAACTCAAAACTTACTTGAAATGTCTACTTTGGAGCCAATTTCTACAAAAAGAGAAAAAATTTTAAAAAATGTATTTTTTAAAGAGAGTTTTACTCTTTTCAGAATCTCATGTTATTAAGATGATTAGGATGATATGTAGGAGATATGTGTTATTAGGATGATTAGGAATGAAAATAAGATTCAAATCATCAAATGTACTGTTCAATATGATTATAAAGTGAAAGTTATTTTCATCTTGAATAACTCCCGTTTCTTTTTCTGGGAGGTATATATAAGAAGACTAAATAGTTAAGGAAAAATAACGAGAGAGAAAAAGAAAGAGGTTCAAAAATTATTTGGCATAGTAATTTAGACTTTTATAAACATTAAGCGTAGTAATTTAGACTTTTATAGAAATGTGAGTACAAATTAGACTATATAGTAATAGTAAATTTAAGTTTAGACTTTTACAGTAAAATTAAGTGTAGTAATTTAGACTTTTACAGAAATGCGAGTACAAGTCTAATATATATATTTATGACTTTGCAATTGTTATATTGAACGAAAATTTTATACGTATATTATTTTTTACATTATAAAATATTTTAACTTCAATTTTTCCTTAGTATTTAAAAAATACTACAAACGAAGTACGAACATAAAAATATAAAATAAATTAAAATGATATTTTTAAGTAATTTATTTTAAGTGATTTGTAATCATTAAATATTCCATATGAAATAAACTTTTTTCTTTTAACTTTTATTTGAATAATTCTTTTAAATTATTTTTCTTGTATACCTTTCAATAAATTTTACGTGACACATCATTGTAGTATCACTGTCATTTTTAAAAAAAATGCTTTGAAGTTGATATGCTTCTCATAATGTTTAGCGTAACTATATTAGACCACGATAAATCACATTTAACTATTCCGCAAGTACTTTAGCAACAAATAAAGAACTTCCGAACAGATGGTAAATATTATTGCTTTGCTATTTTAAGATATATTGAATGTATATTTTTTTCAGCAATATTTTATTTCTAGAGGACGTTATGGCAATAATGGTCATACCAAAATGGATATTTATTAAGAAGATGAAGAAATGACAGAAGCTGATGATATAGAAATGATAAAATAAGCGAAGATTTGAGTCTTACTAACCATTTATTACTTTCTTTTTTTTAGACGGTTATTTTTTAGGTCTTTGGGTTAGGACGTGTAGAATTTCGCATTATATTTAGTGTCTTATTTTAAATTATTCTTTTAATAAAACGTTTCTTGTTTCTCTCCTTTCACGGATTACAGGTATTTGATTGTATGGGAATTCAGTAGGTGTTCATGAAACATTTACTAATTTTTTTTTGACAGCCACTCTTTGGGTCTCTCTGGATCTCTTTGGGCATATTGGTTTTCATATTTTGGTAAGTATTATTTTCCTTTATTTATTTATATTAATAAACAATTACTCAACTTCGTTCTTTTTTTCTTAGATAGTTTCTTCTAGTTTCTCTATGCAAGATTTTAGAGAGTTTTTTTGTTTTCTTTTAATACTAACAAGGTAAATTGAAAGAAGTATTATTTT